>NC_133777.1:40546304-40657104 GCF_003597395.2 Chelonoidis abingdonii
GAAGGGGGTGGGGTGAGGTTGGTGCAGGGGCAGGGGCGGGGGGTCGAGCACTCATGGGGAAGAGGGGAAGTTGGTGCCTATGGTGCAACCTAGTTCCTTAAGTACCTGAGGGGTGCATTTTGTCAGGTCCTGACGATTTGATTTACCTAAATAATTTATTAATTTACCTAAATATTCTTTAATCTGTTCTTCCTCTATTCTGTCCTACGTTCCTTCTCCCTTGTTGTTAATATTAACTGTGTTAAGCATCTGGTCATAATTAATGTTTTTAGGGAAGACGGAAACAAAAAAACATTAAACACCTCAGCTTTTTGGGGGTTGTCCATTAGCTCTTCTTCCCCACAAGTAGTGGACATACACTTTCCTTCACCTTTCTCTTGCCCCTAATGTATTATAGAACCTCTTCTTGCCTTTTATGACCCTGGCTAGGCATAACGCAATTGGTGCCTTAGCCTTTCTGATTTTGTCCCTACATGCTTCTGCAATTCTTTTACACTCATCTTTAGCAACTGGTCCAGGTTTCCACTTTTTGTAGGATTCCTTTTTGATTTTCAGGTCATTAAAGAGCTCCCAGTGCAACCATGTTGGCCTCTTACTATTCCTCCTGTCTTTGCATTGGGATAGTTTGCTGTTGATAGGCTAGGATGATCACTTAGGGCAGGGAGAGAGCTGGTCAGGTTTAAAGAGGAAACTTTATCTTGTCTTTTTTCATGCTACTTGTTATGCCTGGAATAGCCTTCCATTTAATGTGAGCCAAGTCTCCCCCCTCTTTCAAAACACTCCTAAAGATAACCACGTTCCCACTCCTGCAAAGCATCCAACTATAAAGACCAAACTCCACTCTGTTTGTTCGGTACCCTTTGCACTGGACAGAACAAAGCATTTTGTGGCTTTAGAAAATAAACATTTTGGGGCTGTGACTCCTACTTGTTTGGCACATTTTACTCACTGTACAATGCCATCTGCCTCTATGGCACATTAGATATAGATCTGTTATTAACTGGCAAATCAGTCTGAAACATGTTGGAGTTTTCCTTTCTTTTCTCCCCTTTACCTTAGAGAGGAGACGAATAAGAGCAGACATGACAAAAGTTTAAAATCATGAATTATAGAGAAGGTAGATTGAGAGAGTGTCCGTTCTTCCTGTCTTATAGCTCAAAAACAAAGGGAACTTTCAATTAAATTGAAAAGTAGAAAATTCAAAACAGATGCAAGGAAGTACTTCTATACATTATGGATAACTGGTCTATGGAACTCATTGCCACAGTATGACATTGAGGTAAAAAAATTAGCAAGGTTCAGAGGGATTTGATATTTATACAGATAACAGAAATATCTAGATTTATGGATACTAAAAAAATTAGAAGTACTGGAAGGGATATAAAACCTCATGTTTCAGGATTTAAAAGAAGCTCTATGAGGGATTAAGCAAATTTCCCCACATCTATGGTGGAGTCTGTTGCGTCTTCCTCAAAAGCACCTGGTGCTGGTCACTGTCAGAGACAGGATACTGAAACAGATGAATCATGGGGCTTATGCAGTCTGGAAATTCATATCTTCCTCCCCATCACCGTCACTTTTTGCCCAGGGAATTTTCCTTTGTTTTCTTACCTGAGTACTGCTGCAGGGTCTAGGTAACAGCGCCTTTCCAAGTCCCAAACAATTCTCTTCTTTATGCTCTCTGCCTGAATCCTAAATTCCCTGTCCTAGGAGAAACAGTCAGATGTTCAGATCACTCCCTGACCCAGTACACTGCATTCCAACTAATAGGCAGTGCCTAGCCTAGTGGTGAAATGCTTATCACCTCCAAAGGGAGCTTATTGCAGAATTCGACTCCACACAGAAAAATCAGCATCTGAACAAAATGAGTTAGCAATGGTTACTATCGTTCTGGGGCCAATTAAAGTTGGATTTACTTGTGTCACCAGCAGCCTGGCTTGTGATGGTGCTCGGACAAGCATCAGGTCTCCTCCTCTGGACCTTGCTTCCCATTCCTCCCGTTTTGTATCTTTGAAAGTAGGTTGTCAGTAATTAGTTTTGTTACACACTCCGGCTCTCTCCCAGCTGCTTCACGGTCATTTCTTCCTCACCTCTGTTTTGTTGAGCTCTCCATCCTCCTCCTCATAGGGGCCACCAACAATAAAAGAGTCTGGAATGTTTTGAGCTCCTGGTGCCAGGATGTTGCTAATGGGCCATTTTTTTGGCCGAGGTATTGGTTCTTTTTCACCACCAAGCTTCAGGATCCCGTTCTTGAACGCCAAGGGGTACTCCTTCTAGAGAGGTATAAAGGAAAAAGGATTTTCTTTCAGAGGTCTGAGCAAAAGCAAGTAAACATTATAGTGAGGTGTGACGAACAATTAAAAAGCAACATTATAGCAACACAGCTTGGAAAACATGCTCCAGCCCACACAGGTATAGAAGCTACAAAATACAAGAATCAAACTGCATAAGCTGACAGAGACAGGAAAATCCCACCCATTTCAACACACATGCACATGGGAGTTGCCATGGAAATGCGCAGACCAGGCAATAATGGGCTTGATCTAAGTCACAGAAATATACATACACAAACAGCTGAAAAATCATTGACAAATATCAATATAGTTATGTGGCTACAGAAACGGTTGGACGTACTCACACTATAGGCATAAGTATCAGAGGGGTAGCTGTGTTAGTGTGGATTTGTAAAAAGCAACAAAGAGTCCTGTGGCACCACACAGACTAACAGATGTATTGAAGCATGAGCTTTCATGGGTGAATACCCCTTCGTCAGACACATGTAATGGAAATTTCCAGAGGCAGGTATAAATATGCAGGCCAGAATCAATCTGGAGATAACAAGGTTAGTTCAATCAGGGAAGATAAGTCCCTCTTCTAGCAGTTGAGGTGTGAACACCAAGGGAGGAGAAACTGCTTCTGTAGTTGGCTAGCCATTCACAGTCTTTGTTTAATCCTGAGCTGATGGTGTCAAATTTGCAAATGAACTGAAGCTCAGCAGTTTCTCTTTGAAATCTGGTCCTGAAGTTTTTTGGCTGTAGGATGGCTACCTTAAAATCTGCTATTGTGTGGCCAGGAAGGTTGAACTGTTCTCTTACAGGTTTTTGTATATTGCCTTTCCTAATATGTGACTTGTTTCCATTTATCCTTTTATGTAGGGACTGTCCAGTTTGACCGATGATGAGAAGTTCACACCTCAACTGCTAGAAGAGGGTCTCATCCTCCCTGATTAAACTAATCTCGTTATCTCCAGATTGATTCTGGCCTGCATATTTATACCTGCGTCTGGAAATTTCGATTACGTGCGTCTGACGAAGTGGGTATTCACCCATGAAAGCTTATGCTCCAATACATATGTTAGTCTATAAGGTGCCACAGGACTCTGTTGCTTTATGATAGGCATAGGCATTTATTACTCATGCAGATTAACATCTTAAAAACCACAGAAGCAAAGATCTATCTGGGATGTGTACAAAGAGTTCATTGACAGTTCCCTACCTCTCCAACAGTTGGTACTTGCAAGCAAACCATGTAGTTTTGCTGGGGTCCTGTGGGAACAAACACTTCAGGGACAGAATAAGCAGCCTCCAAGGTAACCCTGAGGAGATTGCCACCTGCAAGTTGCGATACAGAAAGCAGGGACTCTTGGATGGACACTGCCACTTCAAGGCCACACTGCAAAACAAGAGCAAACTGAAGTGACATTCCCCTGGAAACAGCAAAGTTATTAAACAGTTACCATGCATCTGTCTTTGCAGAGGAAATGCGTAGAGGTCTGCCTAAGTTAGAAATCTACAATATTATTTTATTCATTGATTCAAATGAAGACAAAATGGGCATTACTGTGTGCTAAATCAGTCTTATGGTAATTAAATGATTTGTTTCCAAAATGTAATGTTTCTCTACAGTAACTCCTTGCTTAACGTTGTAGTTGTTCCTGAAAAATAATACTTTAAGCAAAACAATGTTAAGCGAATCCAATTTCCCATAAGAATTAATGTAAATAGGGGCAGTTAGGTTCTAGGGAAATTTATATATATATATATAGATATACACACACACACATACGGTATAAGTTTTAAACAAACACTTTAGTACTATACACAGCAATGATGATTGTGAAGCTTGGTTGAGGTGGTGGAGTCAGAGGGTGGGATATTTCCCAGGGAATGCCTTCCTGCTAAATGATGAACTAGCACTCAGCTGAGCCCTCAAGGGTTAACACATTGCTGATAATGTAGCCTCACAATCTACAAGGCAGCATGAATGGAGGGAGGGGAGACAGCATGGCACACAGAGACAGAGACACACACCCTATGTGAGAGAGAGACGCACATTTCCCCTTTAAGTACGCTGATCCCAGTCTAAGTACACTGCCTTTTAAAGTAGATCAGTAGAAGAGATAGCAGCTACTGCCAGCAAGCTGCCTCCATCCCGAGCCCTGTTGTGTCCTCCTCGGCTCTGGGGAGATGGGGTAAAGAAGCGGGGGGCAAAAGTGGGGGGAGGAGAACACCTTGACATTAGCCTCTCCACCCCACCTGCACAGCAAGCAGAAGGCTCCCGGGGGCAGCTCCAAGGCAGAGGGCAGGAGCAGCACATGGCAGTGGGGGGAGGGACAGCTGAACTGCCGGCAATTGATAGCCTGCTGGGCGGCTGCCGCACAGGGAACTTAGGAAAATGGGGAGCTGATGGGGCCAGGGGGCTGCTGGTCCACCCTTGTTCCAAGCGCTCACCAGCTAGCTCCAATGGGCTGCTCTTTCTGCAAGCAGTGGACAAAGCAGACAGCTGCCAAACAATGTTATTGATGAGTGTGGTTCTGCCCTAGTTCTGCTTAGCAACCCAGTTCAGCTTAGCAACTAACCAAGGCCAACTGAAAAATTTACTGGCTGGGGCAGACAGGCCAGCAAAGACAGCTGTGTTACCTTGCTAGATAAGAGAATGCTTGTAGAGGCTGGGACAGAAAAATGCTTACAGACACTTTCTAAAGTAACGTATTCTTTTTTGTACTACCATGAAGTTATCAAGAAGTAACAGTTGTTCTTTGTTTTGTATGCCGGGAACAAATGCTGGGAAGGTACAGTGATGATGCGACGTAAGTGATGATGTGACAGAATAGCTAATAAAAAGCAGTTTGAATTTGTGAAGGGGGGCTAGTTCTGTATGGAGTGAGATGGGCAGTTATCTGTTGTATGGCATGCTACAATAAAGAACTTGATAGTGGGATTCTTGCTGGTCGTTGCGTCTCTTTGTGGTAGGACAACGAAACCTGAGCCGTCTGGGATAAGAGAGATCCCCGACATTATAAAGGAGTGTAGCAGGGTGGTTACCCCGCTCCTGCCCTGAAGGAGTTAAAAGCAGCCTTGGGGAGGGCTGTGGCTGGGAGAAAGCAGCTAGTAAGCTGATTGGAGAAGCAGCTGCAGCTGGCCCTATAAGAGGGCTGGGGCCAGAAGCCAGAGACAGAATCTCTCTAGCTTTGAGAGGGACAGACGGACGGACCGACCGACTGGGATGCAGGGAGCTGAGAGAAGGTACCTGGAGTGGAGCAGGGCTAGGGGAAGGTCAAGTGAGCTGGGGAGCTCTGGCCCGAAAACCCCCCAGGCTGTGGCCTAGTGGAAGGCCAGTTAGGTACTGGGGTTGCAGGGGGCAGCCCATGCGTATGCAGAGGCAACAGGTCCAACCCCCCTTGCTTATGTTGAGTGGCTTTTACACTGCAGTCTGCCCCAGTGAGTGGGGGCTAGATGGTGACTGGCAGTAGCCCATGACTGAGGCAAGGTGGGGATAAAGGGTTGGGAGTTCCCCTGGGTGGGGAGACCCTGAGACTGTGGGGGTATTGCCAGGGGGCGGCACCCCAAAGACCAGGGGCACTGGGGTCCGGGAGAGACTTGGGACCAGTGGCAGGTGAGCCAGCAGCCAGCAGAGGGCACTCCTGGCTGAAAAGAGTTAATTCCCTGGACAACCAGCAGGAGGCACCATAGCAGTGAGTCACACCCTGCCACAGGGCGCATTGCACAACTTTAAACGAGCATGTTCTCTAATTGATATGCAATGTAACAATGTTAACTAGGACAACTTTAAGTAAGGAGTTACTCTATTTAGAATGTAAGCTTCTCAGGGCAGGGACTATGTTTCTCACCGTCACTGCTTAACAAACAAATGAAAAGTTAAATAAAACTTAGCTGTGTTGAAAGAACATAAAGGATGCAAAATGAAGCACTCAACATTCAGGAGATGCCAAAGTTAACACATGGAACCTCAACTGAGCTCTTTATCCATATTCATTATTACACAATATTTAATCAGAAGATCACATATTGGATGGATGGCAATCAGTGAATGAAGTAACTTTTTTGAATATTTATTATCTTCACTGTTCAGTGTGAGTGGACACTTGCCTCATTCATTTCATATCGATTGACCTGTCTACTGACATCAGAAATATGTTTTCAGATATACCAATGTAAATTTAAAGTCCATGATTTCAATGAACTTACACTGGTAATTGCAAACAGAATTTGGATTAAAATTAGGCAGATTTCCTCATTCACTATGTATCATTGCTTCATTCACTGAACTCTGTTCAACCAGTGTTCTGAAAAAGGCAGGGATCCTATAGTAAAAATAGTATGCGATGAAGTAATGAAAGACCATATAATATTTTGTTTGCACAAAGGGACAGTTAAGGTTATGCAGGCATCCTTAATGAGGCCATTTTCTGATTTTTCAGTCCTTCGCTTTGCAACATTAATGCTCTTTCAGTGTAGCTTTTTGTACAGCATATATTAGGGTTTATGGACCCAATCCTGCTCCTATTGTAATCAATGGGAGAAGGACAAGGCCCCAGATTTTTATATGTATTACCATAATGTATACATAATTTGCAGTATGTCTGAGTCATAGTTCCTGAAATAATCATAGCTTTTGATTTAAATTGCACTATATAGCTGCATAGTAGAATTATAGAGTGAATGGCCTTGGGAAATTCCAAATACCTTGGCATCTGGGCGAAGGCTCTCTAGTGGAGAGCCAGGAACTGGATGCAGTGGAACTGTTGATCTAAATGAACACTTTCCTGTGAAGAAACAAAGATAGAATCAGCTTAAAGTCTGAAGCCCTGCTGTAATGAAATCACTCCCGGAATGGAAAAACTGTGCTATCTGCCCCCCATATAATCCACCTTTCTCAAGACAACACTAGGTATTATTTGTCAACAGAAGTGAAGCTACAATGAAGAAGCTATGTGAGAGCAAGAGGTGGATGAGGACTCAGTATGAATTCTACATTGCACCTTCCAGCAGAGGTAGAAGGTCCACAACAGCCTGACCAAGAGCTACAGTCTTTTCCTCCTTCTGCTTCTTCTCCTTTGGTAAAACTTCAATGACAGTCACTGCAGGGAAAAAACACAGAATCTGGTGATGTTTCTCAATCACCTTGTAGCGAAGAGGCCTCACTCCCCATCGCGCCTAAGAGGGACAAGACAGAACAGGCGCGGCAGTGGGCCGAGCCATCACCGCCTGTCCCCGCCCCCTGGAAGTCAAGGAAGTATAAAAGCCTAGCCCCGGCGCTCAGTTGGTGGGAGGCTGTTGGAGAGGACAGATGCTGGTGCCTGAGCTACTGCAGGGCCCAGCCTGCCCCGTGCTTGGTACCCGGAGGAGCGCTGGCCTGAACTTCCCGGCATCTAGAGGAGCTGCCTGAGCTTCCTGATGCCCGGCATCTAGAGGAGCTGCCTGAGCTTCCCCATGCCTGATACACAGAGGAGTGGCCTGGACTTCCTGACACCTGGTACCCTGAGGAACTCATGGTCTGGGACCCACCGGATGGTGCTGGCAGATGGCAGGTACCCAGTGAGGGGGAGATTGGAAGTGGCTTGGGGGGTAGCTGACTCCAGTCAGGCTGTAGATATACCTGAGCCTATGTCAGTGTGTTGTGGCCAGGACCCCCACTGACTGCAGTGGATCCTTGCTGCTGCTAGGGCCCCAGGCTGGGATGCAGTGAAGTGGGAGGGCCTGTGTCCCCCCTGCCACCCTTCCAAGGGTGGCAGACTCCCACTCCCCCCTTGGCTGAGGAGACCTTTTGTACTGGTTACCTTGCTGTTCAGCCTCTGCTTGGGGGCCTGACTCGTAGCTGTGTTTGTTGCCCTGCCCTGAACCCGGGCTTGGGCTGTACAAGCTGCCACTGTGTTTGCTCAGCCCAGCTAAGAGGCCTGAGCTTGAACTGCTTGGGGCCCTCCTGATTACTGCTCAGCCCTGCCTGAGGGCCTGAGCCTATTAACTCTGGGAAGCCAGACTATTGCTGCTTGGCCCTGCCTGAGGGCCTGAGCTTAATTCTGGGAAGCCAGACTATTGCTGCTCAGCCCTGCCTGAGGCCCTGAGCCTATTGAATCTGGGAAGCCAGACTATTGCTGCTCAGCCCTGCCTGAGGCCCTGAGCCTATTGACTCTGGGAAGCCCGACTATTGCTGTTCAGCCTTGCAGAGGAAGGCCCAAACTCCCCAGCAACTCGGCGTTGTTGCCTCAACCCTGAAGCCAAGGGACCGGGCCAACAGCATGTGGCGAGCCAGTGTGGCTCCCCTCTACCCCTCAGGAAGGGTTGAGCCAAGGTCCCACCCTTCTACACACCTATAAAACAGCAGCTGGAAACAGTGAGCTCATTCAAGGTGCTTAAAAAGTGTATTAGCTCTTAATCAACACTCCTACTAGATTCCCCAGTGACTGAAGGGGACAGAATAGCTGAGCGTTTCCCACAGCCAGTGCTCAGACTTCATTCTCAAGCAAGTCCTGCTGGAAGAGGATGAGAATAGAGTAGCTGAGAGTTCCCCATGGCGATGCTTCTACTCCATTCTCTAATGAACGACTCTTGTTAGGGCTGGTCTACACTAGGGGAGGGGATCGATCTAAGATACGCAACTTCAGCTACGTGAATAGCGTAGCAGAAGTCAAAGTATCTTAGATCGAGTTACCAACCGTCCTCACGGCGTGGGATCGACGTCCACGGCTCCCCCTGTTGACTCTGCTACCGCCATTCACATTGGTGGAGTTCCGGAGTCGACAGGAGTGCATTCGGGGATTGATATATGGTGTCTAGATGAGACGTGATATATCGATCCCAGAGAAATCGATTGCTACCTGCCGATACTGCCGGTAGTGAAGACGTACCCTTAGGAGCAGATGGGGATGGAGTAGCAACAGATCCCCACGGCCAGAGCTCCTTTCAATTCTCGAGTGATTCATGCTGGGCAAATATGAATGGATAGTTAGAGTGACAGTTACTTACAGAATAAGGGTTTGTGTGCGATGTCATCTAGGTTGTTTGGCCCATCAGAATTGTATTCAAAGCTAGTGGTGAAGTTATATTTCACTGTCCCATCTGAAGAAACATCAATTTTCAGGGAGTCACCCAGGATAACACCATTATACTCTGCACGCACATAGGTCACTGGACTGTCTCCTTTGACACCTTTCTGGCAAACACAAACCAACAATAGGTTAATTATTTGAAATCTGCCTCTTGCTCTAGAATAAAACTGCTCACAACCAGAGCTGTCCAAAGAAGGTGGTTGAGCTAAGGAAAAGAAGGATTTTGTTTCAGTTACTCCACCCACAAGAATGGATTTAAGAAGAAAAATTCTGGTCTCACTGAGATTTCACCTTCTTTTCTCCATTCTAGTCCTCTGCAGCACCCCAGAGGTTACTAGCACCCAGATGTGGTAGGGGCATTTAGAAGTAATAGTCTTCATCAGCATGGAGGAGGAGAGAATCATAACTACACTGGCTTTCATCCAAAGGGGCATATAATTATTAATAATAATAATAAATAATAATAAACATAATAATTAATAATAATAATATCAAGAAAGGTTCTGATTTTTGTAAACAACTGAGGAGGTAGCTCACAAATGGCAAGGCTGCATTAATATGAAATTCTAGAATATTGTACAGCTAAAGAACTCCTTGAAATCTAGTGGGGAATTTTAGCAAGCTTTTTGGAAATATTTGGATTCTATAGAACTCACTAACTTTACACTAGTAGCTTTAAAGAAGGGTACAGTTTTTAGCATGTGTTTACCAGTGTTCTTAAACATAGGAATATAGGACATTCTAAAGTATATCAGACCAGAGGTACATTTAACTCACCAGCCTTTTTCTGACAGTGGCCACTGGCCAGGAGCAGATGCTCCCAAAGACAGTGCAAGAAATGATGAAGTGGGCAGTTAGGAAATATTTCCCCCCGTGTTGAGGTTATATCATAACGCTCTCAAACAGAGGTTGGCTTATGCCCAACACAAAGGTTGATACCCTCTCCAAACTTTTCTTTAATCTTTATCCATATAAGCCAAATCTTTATTTGACTCCTGTTAAGCAATTTTGCCAAATGAGTTCCATGATTTCATTGTGTATTGTGTATTCAATATATCCTTTTATCAATTTAAAATTTGCTATTTTTCAGTTTCATTAAATGCTTCCTTATTAATCCATTGAGAGAGGCTAAATAGAAGTTACCTTTTCTATACCATTCATTATTTTGTATTCCTTTCTCATGTCCTTTTATTTATCTCCTCTCTGATGAAACATTCCCAAATTTCTTCTATGTACCTTCATCTGGAAGTTTTTACGTATCTCTTAACATTCTCACCCCCACCCCCACCCTGGTGCAGGAGGGAGCATGGTAGACCACGTTTCAAATTAATGTTTATGCAATGCAATATTCCTGGATGGGCGGTTGGTGGGGATTGAACCCGAGATTTTTGGACCGAAAAACAAAGACCCTTTACTCTACATATGCACTAGCCACTACTGGGGAACAGAGAGCCATGCTGTGTAACTGTGAGTTACACTGAGGTCCTGGTTTCATTACAGACTGCTCAGGAGTGTTATGTTCTCACACCAAGTTTTGGAAGGGTTTACAGTATAAAAGTTCATGCCTGCCCCATTTACTAAACCAGATATATTTAATGCCAGACAAGATGAGACATTTCATAAGCCTTTACCAGGTCACGTGCCTCCAACACTGTGATCTGTACTGGTTTGGTTGGGGACAGTGGTGGCTCAGTGGCAGAAGGTAGAGCCAATGTAAGGGATCCTCTTTTACTAGCCTGCCCAGAAACAACAGCCATGTCTCTGCAGAAATAAAGAATGAAAAAAAATTAAATATACCAATACTCTTTCTTCTGGCCTCTGTTTTGCAGTAACTCAGCACAACCTCTTGTTATGCTCTCAGCAGCACTATTCCTGTGTTGTGAGCTCTTCTACCTTCTCTAAAACTACCCCCTCTCCCAGCTAATCAAATTCAAAATAATGTAAATGATACACAGAAACAGCACATTCTAATAAGATTCAAGACCTGGATGCTGAAACATCACAAAATGCACATCTTTTTACAGATCACACAAACACTTTTTACAGTTCAGTTCCCTTCAGTGTGAAGCTCAAAGTGAAAAATGTCTTATGGAAAGCATAAACCCAGAATGGTACAGGCCAGAGAGCATGTCAAACGTTTGTGTGATGTATCTAGCTATGGAGGGAGAGTGGGGTGAAGGGATACCCAAGGAAGGGCAGTTCTCAGGGACATGGTTACCCAGAGTATGTGTGTGGCAGGGAATAGGCAGGGAGGGAAGGGATACCCAGAGGCAGTTCCCAGGGCAGGAGGGGACAGCCAACGGTGGGCAGTTCCCAGGGATTGGGATAGCCGGTGGTGGGGAGGAGCGGAGGGGATACCTGGTGGGGGCGGTTCCCGGGGCAGGGGATACCCAGGAGAGGATACCCGAGGAAGAGGGAGCAGTTCCTGAGGGATGGGGGAGGGATATCCCAGAGCTGGGCAGTTCCCGGGAGGAGGAGGGGACAGCCAGGGGGTGAGGGCAGTTCCCAAGTTTCCAGGGCAGGGGATAGGCGAGGCAGGGATACCCAGTGGAGGCCGGTTCCCGGGGCAGCGGATAGCCGGGAGAGGATACCCAGAGCCTGGAGGGGGGCAGTTCCCGGGGTAGGAGGGAGAGATACCCGGAGGGGGAGCTGCCGGGAGGGGGAGGGGACAGCCGGGGGGGGGAGACAGTTCCCAGGGCAGGGGAGGGATACCCGGAGGGGGAGTTCCCGGGAGGGGACAGCCGGGGGAGCGGCAGTTCCCAGGGCAGGGGACGGGGGGGATACCCGGATTGGGGGAGGGACAGGGGATAGGTGGTGGTGGGGGGATACCCAGAGAGGGCAGTTCCCGGGGGGTCCCCGCCGCGTGTACATGACGGGGTCAGACCCCGGGGTAGGGTCACCCTGGTCCCGGGGGTAGGGGGACGCGAGCGAGGGGTGCTTACGGCTGGGACGAGGAGGAGCCAGTCAGTGACACGCTGCCTTTCAGGGGCGCGTCCTCCGTAACCGTAGCAACCGTTCCTACTCTCGCGCGTGCCTCGCGCCTTGTGACGCGTGGGGCACGTGACGGTAGTATGACTCCCCCTCTCCTGCCGCCACGCTTGTTGTGGGCAGCAGGGGGCGGGGAGCCTCTCTCCTGAGCTGGGGCTGAGGCCCAGGCGGCCATTTTGGTTACTGGCGCAGGCGTGCCCTGCCCTGCTCCAGAGCCTGGGCAGACTGGCCAGTGACTTTAATTGGAGTAGAGCAGGACTTTGGATCTAGCTGCGTGGGGCCCGGAGGCGTAAAACCTCATGCAGCCTAGGGCGCCAGGAACATAACCACTCTGACATGGCTATGTTCTCTCCTGTCAGTGCCATGGGAACATGTTGTGACCTCACATAGTGACATTGTAGGAACACGGTATGAGTTCACATGGCTGTGCCATGGGAATGCCCTGGGACCTTGCCTGGCACACATCCTTGCCTAAAATCATGATTTTGCAATGCTTCCAGTCAATCTAGGGCTCTTTAGCTGCCCTGGAGCCTACAGAGTGGACCCTATTGTTTAAGGAATTCCGTTACTTAGGGTCCAATGTGCTGTATCCCATGTCAGGTCATCACGGAAGCATTATAGCCAGCCCCAAGCATTCAAAACTCATTAGGCCCTGAAAATCATGAGATTGCCTTAAAAGTCACGAGATTTAAAAAAAAATACATTTGGGATTCTTTTGATTTGACCTTTAGGGTCATACTTTCAAGCTTCTCTCTTCAACCCTGAGGGCCTAAAGCTTAAAGAAAGAAAGCTGAGATTCTCACATAATGAGATGATGCTATGAGCTGCAGCTTAAGAAAAATAACAAAGCTTGCAAGACTCTTGAGAGTTTGTAACACAGTAGAATGCATTTTGTTCCCCATTCCAGCAGCAATCACATCAAGTATCACACAGTGCCATACAAATGTAGGGCTTTGGTCCAGGAATGAAACTATTGGCATTTAGATAGATAGATTAGATAAATGACAATCTTTTATTTCTATGACACATAGGTGATCTCCCTACCTGACTTACAGGACATGTGACACAGCTGTGAGAAACTAGAATCCTCAAAAGCAGAGTGGATAGCATCTTGTAGGGCAGTATACTAAAGCAGGGGAGAAGGAAATCCATGGCCCTGGATGTCCTCCTCATCTATAATTTTTTTAGGGTCCACATTGCACTGGAAACACAGTAGCAAATTAAACACGCATATGCAGCTCCTGAGCCACAGGTGCCCTACAAATCTCATCCTCAGGCATGGAGGGGTGTGGGGTGAAAAGGATGATTCACAGTATCATTGGCCATGAGGAAAGAGTGGCATAGGGTAGATGATATGCGCTGTCTTCTTCCAGAGAGGTGAGGTGGGCTACACACACTCCAGATATGGGGAAGTGATGGGATCAGGTAGGTGATACTATCATCCAGCATAGTGGTGAAGCGGGTGATTCACAGTATTCCCTGGCATGGGGTTAGTGGATAATACCATATTTTCCAGCAGGGGGCAGGTGAGACATAGGATCCTGGAGCTCCTGTAGTCAGGACCTGATAAGAGTTCTGCCCGTGCGCCTCCTAAGAGCCAAGCCTCAATGTCTCAGTCATTCTACCCAGTGAGAAGTAATTCTTGACAGGGTCTGAGTAGGCAGGATATTCTTAGACCACAAGGTTCAGCCTAGCATTTCTGCAGTTAGAGCAGAAAACAATCCAGGAGAAGGCAGGCAGCTGCAGCTCTGAGAGAAATCCACAGCTAAGGAGAGAGAAACGGAGTGGGAAAGAAAGAAAGAACCAAGGAAAAAGCACCTAGAAGGTTAGTCTGCCTTGTAAGCTGTTGTCATTTCAAGGAATGGATGGTTTAACTTCTCAAAGTTTACTCTGGTCCTTAGATTCCCTCCCTGCACTGCTTTCTTCCTCCCCTCTCGTCACCTCCATTTAGCATTCTCTTACATTCCTCCTGCTGAAGCAGTTTTTAGACTCATTAAATTTCTCCCTGTTTTTCCCTTCTGACAAATGGAGCTACAGATGAATCAAGGAACAAGCTAAGAGGATTCAAAAGGGAGGGGAAATAACCTTCTCTGCCAGAATCTCTGGTCTCCATATTTAGGGGCTAAGCACACTTTTCTCTCTGCTTGGACATCTCAAGCTCCTGGCTGGCATGGGGCTGAGGACCGGGTGAGGAGGGTTTCAGTGAAATAAGCATTTTTAACCATTTTGTTGATCTGGGTTGGAAGAATGCTTTGAGTATTAATGTACCCACCGATTTCCTGGGGGGAGCAGAATCTTGGGATTAGCATTGGCTAGCTCGAGAGAGCTACGTTTGGATGTTTGGGGAGCAAAATACAGACTGAAAAGTTACAGGGCAAACAATTAATGGAAATCACTCCTGCCATTATAATTGCTTTTGGTTTGATTCCTAGGAGGTCTCTGGCCAGTCCTATAGCTGATTGGCTGACTCCACATGGTGACCCAGGACCAGAATAGCACTGCTATCAGATTTGTGTTGGTAGTGGTTGTGGTTTTTCCTGGGTCTATCTTCTTGCCCCATGACATTTGAGCATGGCTGCCCTTCGCTTTCCTCCTTTATTCCTCATCACCTTATCTCCAGAAGTCCTTTTTTTTTTACTCTGGGTTGGAAAGGCAATCAGTATGGTACAGGAATAGATTAAGCATCTGTCAAGTGGTGTGGGAGACAGTCCAAATAATCCAGCTGGCAAACTCCTCCCGACCACCCCCACCCCCTGCACCCAGTTTACACATAGAATCCATGCCCTGCTCCCTTGGGTGAGTGATTTGTACCATTCCACCACCACTGGCTTCTGTTGAGCTTGGGTTAATATATCCCCCAAGATTCAGGTCCCTGGAGCTGGCACAGAAAAGTATTATCTTATAAACACTAGCAGCATATGCATTGGTACACACACACATGCAGGAAGAATTCTGTCTGTGGAGCACACATGTAGACAGAATGTCACTGCTGGTACATGTATGTATGTGATGGGATGGGGGAAGAGCATGCTCAGACGCAGCAGTTAGACCTCCTTTTTGCAGGTTCAATAAATACTGCCTCATGGGCTAGCTGCCGCTAGTATGGAAAAGAGGTGAGACCATGGCCATCACCAACACCCTTCCCTTCGCGGTGTATAGCACCATCAACTCGTAAGTGCCCATGAAGTTCAAGCATGATCTGTCCCCTCCAGAGACAAACCAAACAACATGGACTGGCTGATGGTGGCATCAATTTTTTCCCTTTGCATTTCCTAATTAGGCTGATTGACTTTGTAAGAGCAACGTGGTAGGTGCTCAGACGCTGTGGTTATGGGTAGAGCATAAAGCCGGAAAAACAACAGCCTAGAATTTAATACTCATCAAATGGAGATCGAGGGTACCAGACTTGTTCTTTCTCTGGCTCTGGACCATGATCTGGCCCTTGTAAGGCTGACAGCAGGGCTCAGCTCTTCGCCAACCAGGTCACCTGGCTGGGCTGAAAGTGTTTTCCTGGTTTTCAACCAGCTTTGCAAGCGAGGCAGGCACCATCCACCTGTCAGCAGTTATTCCCCTAGGCCAGACCTCTGCATGCATCTCCAGGCCCTGCTGAGAAACAGCAATGAACTTGCTTATCATAAAGAGAAACCAGCCCGTTGTACAGATCACCTTTTCTTAGTCTATGCAAGTTCAGTGCTGGGAAAGTGTGCCTGATTGCCAGCCCTGGAGCCGGAGTCCTCTCTCTATTAACAGAGCAGGTACAACACAGGCAGGGAAGGTGTAAGCTCTCTTCCTAGTGTGCCCCAGTCTTGCTCTGCAGGTACCTGTTCCAACAAAGACAGCTCATTCTATTCACTCAATTGTTGTCTTATCTGTTGGGACTGCACAAAAGGGGGCAATGCTGTAAATGCCAATTATGGTGGTGTCTTGGGTGTTAGGAGCACCTTTCCATGGACACTACCATCTGATGAGTAGTCTGTATGAAACTGGTGGTAACTTTTGTACTACTGAGCTGGGCCAAGTTTGAACCTTTGCTCTAAAAGTAAAAACACACTGCCCTTTTCTGAGCTGAGGATCTCAAAGCACCTTACAAGAAATGTTAGCAAATTAATCTTAAAAACCACTCCTGAGAGAGAGATCATTACCATGCCCCTGGTGTACAAATGGGGAAAGTGAAGCACAGAGAGGGGCCATCCTGTGCTCAGTGAGTCCATGGTAGAGATGTAAAGAGAACCCAGGTCTCCTGACTCCCAGCCCCCATGTTTTGGCCACAAGCTTATCCTTCCCTGAACCTGTCAGATCACTAGACTGTTAGCACAGACCTCCTTCCAACAGTGCCAGCTAGAACCAGCCTGAGGACTTCCTACAGTGTGTCCTCCTCCACCTTCCGTGTCTCCTCCTGCGGGACCAGTTCTTTACACTGTGGGTCTGCCCACACAGCATGCAGCTACAGTAAAAACACTACTGCATTCGCCAGCGTGCCAGCGTGGAGAACATTTGACATGGTCTTGTGCCACTGGCTGGTCAAGACACCTGCTGAGCTACCCTTAGTGCTGGTAGAGATGCACATGGATCTCACTGATTGCCATGAGAGCCTCCTGCGCACAGCCCAGAGCAGATTTGGGGGTCTGCTGTTAAAGGACTAGGTAAAACCAGAGGATGAAAGGGCTTCCTGCTCTCCTCCTGCTGCTGGCATCCTCTTCAGAGGAGAGGTCACGGCAGCTGGCGGGAACCAGAGCAAGAGCTGTCTGAGAGGCTAAGTCAGTCAGTGCTGGCAGCTTGTGCTAAGCGATGACAGACACGCCACCACGCTGATTTCCACCAGCGGCCAAGAGGCAAGCAGTGTATCTACAGCTCTCTGTCAAGAGGGCAAGAGAATGGACGGGCAACACGGCAGAGAGAGGAGAGCAGCTCCCTTCACACGCAAGAACATGGCTGAGTCATTGCTGGAGAGGTAGGTAGCGATACTAGCGAATAATGCCAGTCAGGGCAAACACCTGAGGAAGTGGATGGACTCAAAAAGCCTGTGGTCTGAGAATACAGCAGAGCAGAACACCAACAGGCCTCCTTGTGGCTGTCTCATGCATCTGCAAGCCAGCAAAACCGGCCTCCCTTGCCTGTCTGCAACACACCAAGGTGTGAAAGGCACAATACACAATAGTACTTAGCCTCCTGGGATGCTTTTAGCTGTGAGCGAAGCCACATTTTCTGTCTCTCAGCTGGGTGCCTCCCGGAAAGCCCCCCCGCAATGTGCTATATAGTCAAATGATTCCTCTGACCAGGTATACAAGCCAAGAGGGCAGAGAAAGTCCATTTGCAGGGGGAGAACAAGGGGATCCTGGCCAGTCTTGGAGATTCCTGCTGTGCTGTGGGAATGTTCCAGACCCATCCGGGATTAAAGAAACAACTGGATCCAAATCACTAGTTGGAAGTGGAGCTGACAGAAGTCAGAGGTGGGCGGAGGAAGAGAAAGGGGATCTAGACAGCTATTGTAGAGAGGAGAGTTGAAAACCACCCAGTAGAAGTGGCTCCTAATATGTCCATTCCATTTAGACATGGGTCTGAGTCAGATCCTCCCAAATTCAGCATCCAGATCTATATTTTGTATCTCAGGTTTCTCCAAACGTCCATACCAGGTGAGATTTAAAACGGCTTTGTGTACATGAATTAATTCAGCCTCAACTCACCAGGGAAGTGGAGAGATATTAGTACTTCTCCATTTTAAAGTCAGGGAAATGGAGGAGCAGAGACGAGAAGTGCCTTGCCCCAGTTCACACAGAGCAGACCTGGATCCCAGATTACCAGGCTCCCAGCCATTTGCATGCCAGACCCTGCTGCTTTCCCTGCAGGTCATTAAGTGGGGAGGACATCTCCAGCATACCAAGAGAAGGTGTCCAGAGCTCAGGCACCATAGTCTGGGATAGATGGGGGGAGCCTGTTCAAGACCTCCGCAGTTATTCTCCTTTATTTGTTCTCCTTATTTCCAGCCTGCCAGATTTCCAGCACTGACAGAGATGTCCCACAGAAACAAGGGCGTGACTTCCAAGTCCAGCCACTCTGAGAAGCAGCCTGCAGAAGAACCAGTAATTACAAGCCCCAGCACAGACTCCCTGGGTTTCCAAGCTATGGATAGCAATGTCCCTGGTCTGTCGCAGGTCATCCTGAAGAAGCTCAACATCAAGAGCTATGATGAATACAAGTGAGTAATACTGGGGTGCCAGTGACTTCTGCACAAGGTGCGTGCTACCACCTGAACACCCACGTGGCACGCGCCCTCAGACACCTCTAGGACTGTCTCCACTAGTCACTGGGAGCATTAGACTTCTGGGTGGCCTGAGGGAAAGAGCAAAGCAAATGCTATGTGCCCCTTGGCTAGAGGGGAACTTGCTGGACTGACAGGGCCACTTCCAGTGAAAAGAAAGTTAAACTCCCTTGTTCTCAGAGGATCAAAATATCATGCCATGTTGGTTCATACCCTAGTAGGGATAAAGTTCTCTCTCCTAAGGGGTCCTCAGATGAGGCCTGGCCCTGCCAGTTCATATAAACATGTGGCTAGAACTGCCCTTCAGTTCAGAACCGTCCTTGATCATACCAAGCATGGACAAAGGCATCCAGTCAGGACAGTTTCTGCTAGCTGCCATCAGGGCATTGATAACATTTGGGCTGGCCCCTACAGAAGCCCTCAAAGCTGTGGTAATGAATTCATACTGCAGCAGTATAGAGTAGCCCTCTGCAAGTCGAGCTGATGCTAACATCTTCCATTACACAGCATCTTTGGGTCAATCTTGTCGCTATGAAACGACCACACTAGGACAAGGTTCGGTTGTGCCCTGCTCGGCTCTCATCGACTTTGCTACTTTGGATGTTTTCCTGCAGGTCTGCCATGGATGGGAAGAAGCTGGGGATGGATTTCGGGATCCGGACTTATTTCGACATGTTTCAAAAAATGGAGGACACCTTCAAATTCTGTGCTGAGTGCAAGAAACTCCCCGATGCCCTCCCTGACCCCAGAAGCCTCCGACGATGCAAAAGGTACTCAACAGCACCCAGTGTGTGGCTGAGGACAAGGACTAAGCCATAGCACAGGGCAAGATCCTTCCCTTACCCCAGTGGAAATATTCCCAGAATATCTATGGGAACAGGAGGACAATTCCTTCTAACATAGAAGCTTAGCTAGGCTTCTGAATGGGGCCCCATAATAGAGGTTACTCCTCTGAGTACCGGCTGCATGCATCTGTTTTCTTGTAATTCCTCGGGACCGGATCCAAAGTCAATGGGAGTCATTCCATTAATTTCAGTGAGAACAGGCCCTCAGTGTCTACACCTCTGCACTCTCTGGCTATCATGGATGGAGGATGAGATGTTGCTGGGGGTATAACTGAGGACAGAGGGAGTAGCTGCCCCTTGGTGGGTAGCTTGTACATGATTCCAATGATGCTGCCTTCTGCATGAGGGTGGCAGTACCAACACAGTGGGTGACACCTGCTAAGTGAGGAGCTCTCTGTTCTTACCAGCCCCTTTGAAAGACATTGCAACAGCACCAAGGCCAAACTAATCCCTGATGTAACCCCAATGGATCGATGAAGTTACCCCAGGAATAAATTCATGTATTTATGTCTCATGTTCACATGTAGGGATAGGTGAGGGCAAGAATGCCGTGCAGTCCACAGAGGGCCCATCAACTCATGCACTGAGTATTGGTCTCCTTGGGGCATCTCTCAGGCTCACTCCTGATGGTCCTCTCCTATCAGGTGCTAGGATGTATCTTGAATTTGCTGCCTGGTGGAGCACCATATTCTCTCTCCTCTCTCCTGCTCCCTCTAGGTGCCAGAATGTGTATTACTGCAACTCAGAGTGCCAACAGGCCAACTGGCCTGTGCACAAGAAATTGTGTAAGAAGCTGAGGTTGGTAGCTCTTGACCGGCTGGTAGAATGGCTCGTCTTCACAGGTAGGTTTGCTGCCTACATTCAACAGAAGGGGTAAAGGGATCCTCTTTGATTGGGTCAAAGCTGGCTGGGCCATCTGCGGCCAGAGGCCATTTGACTGTCTTAGCGCAGATTCATCTGTCTGTTGCCTCATGCAGGAAGCAAAGCTCCAAGCAGATGGTAAGAAGATTGCACCAAGAAGGGAATTGGGCCAGGGGTCTTATGGTGGACTTTATCCAGACCTGCTCACGTTCCCTCCCCAGCTCCCAGCCTTTGTGGCCTGCCTGGGTTTCCATGATATCAGTGACAAGCACTGAGGGCTGTCTTTGAAGCCTGACAGAGCCCTGTCGTGCTGTGAAGCCAAGCAAGGTGGTGTCTGGATACCACTGAGTGTTAGCTAGGGAGAATCCAGGAATTGCACACACACAGGGACTCATAGCTGCAGGGACTTCTAGTCTTCTCATTAGGCCTCATACACTCAACTGTTCAGGGGATTTGTGGAGTCCTTCATACCTGCAGCTGCTCTCCTAGTTTGGCTTGAAGACTCCTGGGTTCTCTGAGGTTCCAACATCCTTCACAGAGTAGATGGTTCAGACTTCCGTTATACAGTCAGCTCCTCCATCTCCCTATTGTTTCCCCTTTGTTACCACACAATGTATCCTTGTTCACTGGTGGGACTGCTCTGGGCTCAGCACTTCCTGTTAAGCTGAATGGCAGAGCTTCAAGCACTGTCTTTTTAAAGGGATAATACCCTTATCCAGGGGAAAAGATCAGTACAGCCTGGGGCAGTCTGCAGCACTGAGCTGAGAATTTCTGGGGTTTTCCTTCTAGGTGACATCCCATTCCCCACGGCAACCTGGACAAAGCGCATCTAGGAGGTGAAAAGCTGGGAAGACTGGTTCTCAATGCAGGAGCACCTGGAAGAAAAGCTGAGCGCTATACTGACCGGGCATCATATGAACATCCTCTGGGCCAACGTGGGGAAGCCAAAGCCAGAGGAGGGAGAGCTGCTGGAGTCTGTCAAACGGCTGACCACAGACTTCCAGTCCAGGCCAATTACCATCGGCTTGGGGCTGCACGCTTTCGACATTGATCTCTATACCAAGCCTGTCACAGTGCATGTCATAGGGGCTTCCCATATCGAGACCCTCAACACCTGGGTGACGGATTATGATGAGCTGACGTGGGTGTTTCCTGGGCACCAGGGCATCGAGGTACTAATGGTGGGAGTCAATGTGGTAGATGGACCCATCATGAGGCCTCCGCTGACAGCATTCGGACCCAGGGGAAAAGTCTATCTCAGCAGCTACAAGGCCCTTTATCCTGACTTCTGGGAATCCCAGGTGGAGACTCATCAGGCTGCCTGCCCAGACCTTGTGGTGGGCTTTCATCCAGGTAAGTGCAAAGACAGAGTCTAACTACTGTCTCAAATGGTGCTGCCCTCCCCACTGATACTGCCCATCTGGCCCCGTCTGGAGCAGCACTCCTCAGGTCTCTTCTTCTAGGCCCAATCAATGCTGCCCTTCAGATTTTCTGTTCCTCCCTGACAGCCCCCCCTCCCAAATCTCCTTTCCTGTGACTTGTTTCTGCACCCTCTGTTATCACCGCATCCCACGGCTGGGTTTCCTCCTGCTGATCTTCTCCACTTCCAGTGGGTAGGGGACACTCAGATTGACAAGGACTTGGGGCAATGTAGCAATGTGAAGACCCACTGGCACACGGCACCTCCTGCTGGTCATCTGGGAATTAGCTCTTTTCCAGCATATGGAGCACCCTCTGCAGGTTGGTGTCTTGCCTGCTGCTGGCCCCGTATCCCTCCCGGACCCCGGTGCCCTTTACCTTAGGGTTCTGCCACAGCAGTGGCCCCACGTTCTGGGTCTCCCCTCCCAGGGGAACCCCCAACCCACTAAACCCACCTTGCCTCAGTGGCTACTGCCAGTCATCATCTAGCCCCTACTCACTGGGGTGACTGCAGTCTGTAATGGCCACTCACCATTGGCAATGGGGTAGGCCCAGCTGCCTCTTCCTATCCCCGGGCTACACCTCGGCAGCCCCAGTAGCTCTGTAGCCTTCACTATGTCCTGCAGCCTGGGGGATTACCAGGCTGGAGCTCTCCACCTCCTCTTGTCCTTTTCCCCAGCACTGCTCTGCTTCAGGTACCTTGCTCCCAGGCAGCCGGCCCTTCCCGCTCCAGGGCTAGAGCGAGACTCCTCCCAGCTCCTGGCCCCCAGCCCTCTTATCAGGGCCAGCTGGGCCCTGACTGGCCTGGCCACAGCTTGGCTGCTTCCCCAGTGAGCCTAAGTTGGCTGCTTTTAACCCTGTTATACAGGGGTGGGGCAGCCACTCCACTACAGGCAACATAAAGCAAAAAGAAGGGAAACACACCAAGACAACATCTCCTCCATGGTGATACCAAGAAGGCTCTGGAGATTAAAGGCCAGAACGACTGAAAAGATTTCAACTGTTCCTTTCTACCATGCAAGAAGAATTCCCACCAGGCTTTGTGGGCTGGGAATTGATGGCATGGTCCAGCTTTGCATGGGTCAGCTTGCATCCTGCAACCCCAGCTTAGCGAGACAGTTAGACACTCCTGGGTTTACACAACATGATGTTGTTGCACTGACCCATTGTCAATGACATACTGAGGCTCATGTGGCAACATGGTGACTCAGCAGCAAGGTGTTAGAATATGCTGGGAGCATTTTTGTACCAAAGGACAGTGTCAGGAAAGGATGGCCTTGCTTAGTGTATATTCCTCCTAGAGCTTGGCTGGCTTTTTTTTTTCTTGTCTCTGCTCCTAAGCATTGTGCCACAGGCTTTAGTATTTAATGCACCATACTCGCTGGATCCTTCATGTGTTTAACCCTGATCAGAAGATTTCATCACATCATCTTTATAATGGCTTACACATAGAGAGCCTTGGATCTGATGATCTCAAAACACTTTAAAATGCAGGGATTGTATACATGGGGAAACTGAGGCACAAAGTGATTTTTTTTTTTCTTTTTAACTGACTTTCCCAAGGGCACACAGCAAGTCAGTGGCAGAATTGAGAATGGCTCCCTGGAGTCCTGACTCCCACTGCCTTGCCCTAACCACTAGATATTGCTGCCTCATATATGCCACAGTATATGATTTTTGAGAGCCAGTGCTCTCTTATCATCAACCAAGTTCCTTGTGACTTGAATTTGCCTTCTGCTGGGACAATGACATGAACTGAGAGCTCAGCAACACTGCAGACACTGGCTCTGGTAGCCTATATCCTGGGAAAGGAGGAGGCAAACCCAGGTACTTTGTTAGCTCCTAGTCAGATTGCTTTTGAACTTTGGTGCCATTTGCCATTAGGGACTGGCTGCCACACGAACTGCCACATAGATCTCATAGGCCTAATATCACAGCTCAGCCAGGCTATCAAGATTTCAGTCTAGATGTCTGCTGCCCCCTAGCAAGCACAGCCAAAAATGGTGTGCGCTTTCCCCTTCTGCATATGCCAGACCCACCGTGTGCTTTCTAGATACCCTGGGAAGTCACCAAGAGCCCAGTCCATTGGAAAGCAGAGATAGACCTGAATCAGCTCATCAGATTGGGACTCCTCTCCTGCCTTGCGCATCCTGCTCTGAACCCTGTGGATCAGCCCAGTCTCTGAACTGAGAATCCAGCCCGGGAGGAAGTTTGCAAGTGGTTAGGAAGTTTGTAGGCATAGTTACCCTGGCCCTAGCACCAGCCCCTGCTGCAGTTGGGCTTAGCGTTAGAGCCTGCAGCTGTGATGCAGCAGCACAGAATGCTGCCCTGATGGGGAGATAGACCTCCCTGAGAGAGGGCAGCTCGAGCTGCAGAGGGGGCTCGGATTCCGCCGGAGAGGAGGCCGTTGGAAGGTGGTTAAAGAAGGCAGCGGCACTAGGGTAAAAAGATTTGCCGAGGAAGCTGGATATGAAGGGCTGTATGCAAGGGGATGGGCACAGAGCGTGTGACCGGGCAGGTTGATCACTGGGGAATACAGTTTAGGCACCTGGGGAACAGGCATCGCTGTCCAGGTCAGGCACTGTCGCTTGTGGGTGAACCTGCTGGAAGGAGGTACAGTCGTAGCAGCATCGGCTCAAAAGAGCATCACAAGCCAGAGAAGTCAGGACGGCTGGGGTGAAACTAGACTTTGTAGCCAGAGGGGGAAGAGTTGAGTCCTCCCTGAGGGTGACACAGCATGTTGGCAAAGTTTCTTTCCTTGTGTTGGTTATTTACAGTTTATTTTCCTAAACAAGTATTTGATATTACTTCATAGTATTTATGTTCTTGCCTAATTTTGAGGGTTTCAGGTTATCTCCATTGCATGGGTTTGCCTTGGCCTCTCCTCACAGTAGGCATAGCCTACCTGAGGCCTGCATCACTGCACTGGCCCATCGAGGCTGGAAAGGGCAGGAAATACTTGCAGCGGGCATGTAGAAATGGCCAGACAATTACAAGGGTTTGTAACATATCAGCACTTCTATTTAAAAGAAAGAGAAAGGCCTAGGATATGAAAGCTCAACCATGGCACAACTCATTGCAGAAGTAAATGGTGCTCCAAGGCTAAGCCCAAAGAGCAAAGGCAGCCTCTGCAGAGGGATCCGGAGCAAAATCAGTGTAAATCAGCACAGCTCCATTGACTCCACTGGAGTCAGCAGAGGATCTGGCCCTTTAGAACCCCTCTGATCTGCTGCTTTCCTGCTCAGTGAGGACATGGCAAGGCAGTTTGGGGCTGTAGTAAATCAACACTGAGTTTAGCTCAGGCAACGAGTTCTGAATCCGGAGGTGTGGGGGTGGGGTGAAGAGAGAGCTTCAGAAACCCTGTTTATGGAAAAGTGCTTTTAAGATCCTCACTAAATAAGTCTGTGAGCTACTGGACATGGAATACATCTGGGGAAAATATATCCGTCCCAGTAGGTGCTACATAGAGTAAGCCAGAGCTTGGTCTTTAGGAGAGAGGACGCAGGGGTCAGATCCAGGCAAATGCTTTTAACTCATTGCAGGGGTGTCGTCAGGGCAGCGCAGTGGGCTAGGCTAGGAGTATTTTTCTAAAAGACTGGGGCAGTGGCATTGGGGATACTTTATGTTAAGGGAGCTGTGGAAATGGTCTAATCAGAGGCGGATGGCAGAGAGCGAGGTAACAGCAGAAGCAGTGACAATCTGTTCACAGGAAGTGGGGTCAAGAAGCCAGCAAGGTGTTTGGAGTTGGGTGTAGGGGGTACCCAGGCAGAGAGGTGGCCCCAGAGTTTTAAAGTTCACCTGGTGTCACGGGGTGCACCACTCACCGCTGGGCTGATGCCTCCTCCTGGTCACTCTGGGGATTATGGCCACTCAAGGTCTATGCCCCCGTCCATGGTTTGCACACCATCACTCCATCTCTGCTGTCCGCCTGCAGCCCCTCTCACAGCCTCAGGAACCACAGCGTCCTCTTTGTGGCTCAGCCCTCCAGCCATGTCACTATCCTTTTTTGGGGGGGAGGGATTAGCTCCTCAATAGTCAGTGCCACTCACCCAGTGGCTGGAAGGGGAACCCAGGCCCACCATCTACTGTGGATTCCAGCCTAGGGACCCTCGGCTCAGCAGTCTGGGCCATCTCTTCTGGGCCTTACTGCTCTGTCCCTGGGCTGCTTCCAACTTCTGGTTCCCCTTTTATTCCTGGGCCTACCAGTTCCCAAAGCCTCCTCCCCTTTTCCCAGGGAGTGACTGAGCCTGTCACCCCACTCGCTCCTCCATTTCTTCTGGCAGTGTCTGCTTTTTCCCAGCAGCCTCTTCCCCTTCCAGCTCCTGGGCTTTATAGGCCCTGCCTATTCCTTTAATTAACTGCCTAATTGGTTAATTAACTCTTTAATTAACTGCCTAATTGGTTAATTGGCCCATCTGGCCTGCATTAAACTCTGCAGGGTGAGTGTGAGGTAGATGCCCCATCACACCAGACCTAAACAACTCTCTTACATGTTCCACCAAAGACCTGCATTGCTCAGTTGGAGCTATCACCAACCCAACCAAAACAAGCCAGAGAACCTTTAGTGAAATCCTCTCTCTGCTTTTGCCATCTACAACCATGTCCGCCAACCAGAAACCTCTTCTCTGTACCTCAGCCCAAAAACGTGCAATTGTAACCATCTAGTTATGCAGCCCCTATTGCCATGGTATATGGATGGCTTTATCCACCCCACACCCTGTGAGTCAGGGAAATGCTCTTATCCCCATTTTATAGAGGGGAACTGAGGCACAGAGAGAATGAGGCCAGGTCTAGCCTAGAAATTTAGCCAGTATAGTAATGTTGGCTTGGGGTGTGGTTTTATTTATGATCTTCCTAGGGTGGCAAAAGCCCTAGTGCAAACACAGTGTAGCTTATTTAATTTGGGGAACTAGGATTAGCTATACTGGCAAAAGCACTCTTTTGTCAGTGGAAGCTGTGTCTTTCACTAGAAGGGTTGACTGGCATAGCTATATTAGCAAAGCCTTTCTAGTATAGACTAAGCAGTGTGCCCCAAGGTCACACAGGGAATATGTGGAAGAGCAGGGAACTGAATTCAGATCTTCCAAGACCCAGACTAGCGCCCTAACCACTGAACCATCCTTAACTCAAACATCAACTGCTGGAAGAACAAAACACAATCTCGGAGCTCCTGCGTTACCACACCTAAATAACAAGACCGCAGTCGATAACTGTCCAGAATGGTCAACACTGCTAGAGATTGCTAAGAAAACAGAGTGTCCAGTGTTACCCTCTCAAACCATCCACTAAAGAACCTGCACTGCACAAGCATGCTTTTCTTCAACATGGCATTGGGTCAACACTCAGACTAATCCAAATCAGCCATTTCTGACTGGGGTGTTCTTTGTGTAGGGCAGAGACATGTGTTATGGGAGGGGGGTGTGCATGTCGTAAGGTGGAGGAAGGGGAAAATCCTAGTTGTAGGTTACAAAGGTTGGGTGAGAATGTAACTGGTGTGCTTCTGGGTTTGGGGGTTGCATTTCTAAGCTGTGGATTTAGGCACCCTCTGGTGGCTTTTACCAAAGATTCTGGTTTGGTGGCATGTGCGTGTGTGCACACACATGCACGTTATTCTGTTGTAGCCCTTGGTTTCTCAGTATTAAGGCCCAGATTCTCAAAGGTATTTAAGCACCTGACTGAAATCAAAGGCGCCTACGTACCTTTGAGGATCTGGGCCTGTGGCCCTCTGTTCATGGTCATCCCTTGCTGATATGTCTACACTACGGAGACGATAGCTGTGTTGGCCTAGCCTCATGGTGTAGATGCAGCCTCCACTGACAGAAGGAGATTCTGTCAGTCTAGGGATACCACCTCCCCAAACGAAGTCAGCGCTGTTGACAGAAGCCCTCTATGGTTGACACAGTTGCTTCTCCACTGGGGTTTTTGTCAGCATAGCTATGTCAGCCAGTGATGTGGTTTTCGCACCCATGACCGATGGAGTTATGCCAATATAGTGTTTCAGTATGGACTGAGCCTTATGCCTGAGCTAGACTGTAAACGCCATGGAGCAGCGAGCTGCCACATTCTACCTGTCTGCAAATCATCAAGCAGGCATCTAGCGTTGTTAACAAACAGACTCAATAATACCAAAACACAAAAGCATCAGTTGCAAGCAATGAAAAATACATGTAGTTTCCTTTGTTTGCAGTCAAGTAGATCATTGCATAAAAAGCCCAGGCTATTGGCTGGAACAGAGAACTGGGAGTCAAGATCCAAGGCTTTTAATTTTGGCTCTGGGCAAGGTCCATGGCTCTGTGCCTCAGCTTCCCCTGCTGTAAAATGGGGATAATGCTACTTGCCTATCTCACAGATGTTGTAATGTGCTTTGGGGCCCTGGAAGGAAGGGTATAGCAGTGCAAAGGCTTCCTATTATCCCTTAGCCAGCAGTTTGACGGTACTGTGGATCGGCTGACCCGCCGTGTTCTCCAGGACCAACTTGTTGGCATCATGTTGGAATCCAGTGTTCCTATAGGAGGAAGACAATCAGCATGATGGGATTTTGCTGGCTGTACGCTAGCACCAGGACAATAACATTGCAAGCAGAGGTCCGGCCTGGTAGAGCCAGAGGGAGCCCGTGAAATCCCCAATGACTCACAAGCTGGGAATGCTTCTCAAACCCCCACTCCTAAAACACTGCACACCCGTGAGTTCATTCCATTCAGGGTGTCCTAGCTGGGAGCAGGTGAGGCAGCTGCATAAACATCATTCCTTGTCACTGCTCCCTGGTGGGAAAACTCCAGGGGCTTGTTGTGCCTGCCCCTCCTTGTAGGAGACAGTGAAGTCATGGAAGCTACTTGTTTGCAAGGCGAGGAGAATAGGGCCTCCTGGAAACATGATGCTATGCAGGGGCTGGGACAATGGGGTGGCAGTGCATGTATGTCTGAGCATGAGCACACATGCAGTTTCAGCGCCTACCACAGCAAGGGCCTCAGACTGCTTCCAGTGACACCATAGGCACGACTGCTATTGGCCTCACTGGGCAGGGGATCAGGCGTCAAAGCTGTCTGGTGTCCTTTCCTCTGCAGGATTACATGCCTGCCTGGATGTGATGCAAGGCTGGCTCCCCACACTGCTGCTGCTGCGGGACTACAAGATCCCCACCCTCTTCACTGTCTACACGTAAGAAAGGCCCTTCCCCCTGCTTTCCCCTGGGGGGCTGAGTACATGTGGGGCTCTGCTGTCCTGTGCCCCAGAGTCATTTGCATGAGATGTCTGCTTTCTGAACCAGTCAGCTTGTTGCAAGTCACCTTGTAACAACAGGTTATATTTGGCTATTAGCGCATGACTGTGTTTTAAACTGCTAAGGGAGCATTTCGGCAGCTGCCACTGTCAGCATTGCAGTGACGGTGGTGCTGCTGGAGCCCTGGCAAGCAGTGACAGGGCACTGCTGTGGAGAACGTGCACGATGCTGGAGTCCCAGCTGGCACTGATGGGGCACTGCTGTGGGGAAATTCACACTGCAAGTCTCCTGGTGCAGTGTCAGGGCCCTGGTGTTTTACTCTGGCAGGGGTCAAATCCCAGGAGGTTTCTGAGGGTCAGGGCTGAGGTGAGGTTGGCAGTGTGGTAACTGTGCCCCATGCCCTCCCAACAGCTAGCAGGAGCTGAAGTACTCCCTGAAAATCCTGACAGAGCTGGAGACCCAGATCACAGGCTACGGAGCCAATCCCTTCGCTTCTCTCAAGCCGGAGCAGGCCTATTGCAACCCCAACAAGTCACCCGTCTACTGCAGCGTCTACTACATCATGTGGCACGGGCTGGCTGGCACCCCGGATGAGCCAGACATGGGGGGGTTAGAGAGGGCTGAGGACAGAGGGGAGTAGAGAGGAAACACCTTTGCTGTATGTGCTGTCAGCTACTGCTACCTCCCCAGCCAGTGTGCAGGGCTCCTCCTGAGTCCCCTCTCCCCAGGCTCCCAGCCACCACTGGACAGGGAAGCTCCATGCTCAAGCCCAGGCAGGGGAGCTGCTTGCTTGGGCTGTGCAGTGCAGGGGACCTGGGAGGTGGATGGGCTTTTTCCAGGGGCTGTAAATCAAACTCAAGATAGTGCCCTCTGCTGGACAGGGCTGTGTGTTACAGTAATGCATCAGCGACATGGAAGAGGATCCTTCCAGGTATATCACCAGGGCCTTGCTCTCCCATGGTGCTAGCTAGTAGCAGATCTCAAAGGAGGCCAGGATCATAAAGCATGTAGTTACTGGGGCAGCATCCAGGCTGGCTGCTCCTGACTGCCAGTGCCAGCGTTTGGGGAGTGCCTGGTGTCAGCTCCCCAGCTGCTACCTTAGCCCACAGAGAACACCCATCTCAGCTCAGCAGGGAGCTCTGGGGAAAGGCTCCCAACCTGCCCTGGCACCCGGTGTGCAAACAGGCACTTGCTCCCACTCAACCAAGGGCAGGGCACCCAGCCAAGAGCCACTGTCTCTGGGGCTTGGGCCCAAGTTACACCCCCATGTTTATTCTACCCATTCATTTCCAGGGGCTACAGCAGCTCCACTTGGTGCACGGGGAAGGTGTTGTCACTTAGGCCAGAGGAACATCTGGATCATGGAAGGGGCAGGCAGTTATCTCCCTGGGGCTCTGGAATGAGACTGGGGGTGGTATTGCCATGTAGTGAAGACATCTGGCTTGGGAGTTTGGGGGGAGGGAAACCCGGGAGTGATATTTGTGACCCTGGCTTGTCATCACTGAAAGGCAAGTTTTTATCAGACCCAGCCTGCAACCACCCATCAGCACGGTTAGATCTACCCTCAGTTAGCCTGCTGCTCTTATGTTGCCTTCTGCCTTGGTGACCCCAGAGGGCCACAGCAATGGGGGATGCTGGTGACCTCAATACACAGACAGGATCTCTTCATGGCAGTGCTTACCTCAGCGAATGCAGCTCACTCTTTCAAATGGACCCATTGCTGTTGCAGCTAGGTGCCGTGTGCAGCATTGCAGAAGCATCCTTTCTGTCCACTAAACAGCCATTTGCCCTTCCTCCATGGTGGTTGCTGTCCAGGGCCAGTGATGGCCATGCTCCTGAGCCATGGTGCGTGCATAGTGGGGGGGAAGAGGGGTGCTCGGCTCAGGAGCAGGCTCATGGCCAGACATCCCTCTCTGCCACCCCTTTCCCTGCAGGTGACATACTCCCAGGAGGGCGCAGAGCACGGATGGGAGAAGCAGCAGAGACAAAAAAACACACAAGAGAAGCCAGGAGCAATGGCTTTATTTCTGAAAAGGGCTTCATTGTAAGAAAGGAAGCCAGCCCCTGCCCCCCTCTTTAGCTGGCCCACACCAAAATGGCCTCTCACATGCGGGGAGCACGGGGCTGCAGGAAGAAATTCGAGAAAAATATTTCACATTGCCTGCCTGGAACAGACAGAAGGGGGCGCTGGTGTCACCAGGGCAAGCCTGCTTCCCTAGGCCCAAGCTGAGCCCCTGTGCATCCAGGGGGTGGCCTCAGCAGTCTGCAGGGAATGCAGGCGTGGGATGTCCCTGTCCTTCAAGAGCTGATCTAAGCCTCTCAGCAGGGAAGGTCTATGCTCCCCTCTCCCCGCCCAGATCTGCTGAAAGGCAGTGCCCACTGCTACCAACTCAGCGCACACCTGGCAGCCTGCACCCAGGGCTTCCCTCAGCCCACAGGTCACAGACCCACACTGCCCTGGCTGCCTAGGGGGGAGGAGGGGAAAAGAAAGAAAGAAATCAGTGAGGATGTGAGAGGACGGGTCACGGAGGGAAGGGGGTAAGAGCAGTTGGGAGTTGGGCGGGGAAGGTAGGAAGCCAGATGAGCGGTGGGAAATGCTACATCATGACACTTGCATGCAAGATACATTCCCCCAGACCCCACTGTGATGCAGACCCTCCTGTCTCACATTTGGGTTTTGTCTTCAGCAAATCCCTATTTACAGACTGGCAGCTGCAGCCCTAGCCCCATTCAAAGTGCAGGGGGACAGAGAGGCAGGGGCTCTGCACACACACAACCCCTGGATTCAGAATGGGAATGGGGTGGAGGAGTGCCGGGAGTGGCTCTTCGACAGACGCCCATGGCCAGGTGCTATTTATAAGAGAATGGCCTTTCAGCTTCAGGACTGGCCTCTGGCCACTGTACATGATGGTTGGCACTTGCTCAGAGGGCACCAATCAAGAGCCAGTCTCCTGTGTGCTCCCTGCAGAGCCCCTGCCATTGCCAGCTGCTGCACACTTGCCCAGGTGGCACCTCAGGAAGCCAAGGCCCTGGGCCACCCACGAGAGACAGAACCCCAGCCCAGGGCCTCTGGGGACCAAAACTGAAGCAGCCCAAACACCTCCACATTGGCTGCAGTGGGAACACATGCTCATGGCTACGTGAGGCCAGTGGTGCACACACCCACATGCTCACGCACACACTTTCCACGGGCACCAACACATGGCCCTGGAATTTGGCACAAAGCGCGAACCTGCGAGGGCTCACGATTAAAGACACGAAGCAGAGAAGTCCAGACTGGAATGTTGCATCCGGGCAGAACACAGACCAAATCCCAGCTGCATAAGGCCCTGAGACCCAGGAAGCACCAGACACATTAAAAGGCTTAGTCCATACTAGACAAAACTTGAGCGAGGTACATAAAACTCAGTGACACCAGAGGGGGCTTTGTAAAATCCATCCAATCAGGGACAATGATCTACCCCAGAGATGGACTCGGATCCTAAGGAGCAAGGCTCTGACTTGGAATTCTGGTCTTCAGTGTAAATCTGAGGGTGCAAAAATCTTTCCATGTGGCTTTGTGAGATTTCAGCTGATTCCTGGAAGCAGCAAATAGATCCCTCCCAATTCTGGATTTGATCCAGAACCCGAACCACACTCGGAGGATTCAAATCCAACTCCTCACTCTTGGGAAGGGTTTGAATTGGAGTCTCTGGGTCTAGCCCATCTCGAATATCCAACCTTCTATAGCACATATAAAAACACTTCCTTCCATTGCACGTTCAGCGCTGCCAGGCAGTGAATGGATTTTCTACACAACTGCATCAGCCCTTTACACTCACCCATGGGGCGGACAAACCAGGCTAGATCAAATTAAAAATAAACCCAAACCTTCAGCTCAAACTCAACTTGTCCAAAATGCTTGGTTAATGTTCCCCATTTTCACATAGCTTCCAGGGGTGACAAAATGCCACGAGACCCTGTTCCCATCAAATCCCAGTCCAGTTTTGCAGACTCAAGAGTTTGAGATAGTTTGTAGGTTGGGAAAAATATCCAAACATGGGTGCATCTCCACACCCAGCCTCTTCCCATCATGTCCCAGTGCTTCTCAGCGGGCAACTATGAATCGCAAGCAAGAGCCAATCTACTCTTCCAGTGGCCTCATGTAAAACACAAGCTTGACCCTGCTTGCTGCTGAGGCCTCTAAACCTCAACGGAAGGCACACAGAGCTACAGCAGAGGTCCTCGGCTCCTCACGGGATCAGGGCCTTGTACCTCAGGTTAGACCATCCCTGTCCCTGCAGCAGGCACATGCACTTTCTTGAAGCAGACACTGGCTATTTCATTTCTGCTGGTCTGGGACACAATTCATAGCATGGATAATTACAACCCAAACAGAGACCAGCCAGGAGGCCCTAGCAGAGGGGAGGGAGTTGGGGAGATTCCTGTTTAGGAATAAGTGCAATTCAACGTGTGCTTAGTATGGGCGGTTCAAAACCAGCCTTATGGCTGTGACGGCTGGTGGTTGACACCCCTGTTCCCAGAGTCTGCACATTGCCAGCATCCCTTGGGTCCTGCATGGCAGCTCCTGGGGCTCAGCTGGCAATAAGACCCTACTCCAGCAGGGAGCTGGATTAGCAAGAGGCAGTTTCGAGGCTGCTGAAGTCTGAGGTGACTGAGGCGCAGTTGGAACAGCTCAGCTGGGACAGCAGAAGCAGCAGTGCGAAGAGCAGCAATTCAGGCTTCAGGGACCTGTCTACGCTAGAGACAAAGGCTGAAGCTCCCCTCCGCATTCCTAACATTGAGGCATACCCACCGCTTAGCAACACTGGGGCCTGGCAAAGCCAGCTTGCTGTCTGCCAGCGCCAATGCACACCACAGCTGCTTTGAACTACTGACAGGGCAGAGGGTGGGGCCCTGAGTGTAAATGATAATCAGGCCTGTGTCGCATAACCCCCTACTCAGAGCAGGTGTACAATCTGGTGAGGCCTCTTCTACACTGGGGCTCCTAACATAGCTAGTGCCAGAGAACCAGGGCTAGCAACAGGTAGGAAACTGTCCCTAGCATAGACAAGGCCCCAGCCTGGCTCTTCACCAGTGCCATGAGCAATCTTGTTTGGCCGCAGGGGATTTTCCCCAAAGCAGTCTGAATAGGGCTGTCGGCAGCGCCATCCTTCAGTCCAATACCTGGCTCTCCTATTTAGCCTAGGAAGGAAGCAGATGCCCTCACCATGGCTTTGCAGCTGGGAGGAGACTGTACAGTGAGGTTAGGTGGATGGTGGGGCCACTGTTTTACAGGGAAGCCAGGCGTGCAGCCAGAAATCACGGGAGGCGGCAGGGACATCAGCTATAAGTCCTGGCAGGTCCCAGTGGGAATCTGAGGCAGCCAGTGCCTGGCAGTTTTTATGGATATCGCAGATTCCACCTACAAGCAATCCTGATGCTAACAACTTCTGGTTAATAGTAGTGTTCGGCAAGCTGATCCTTCCCCCTGTAATGTTAATGGGATTCACACACTGCCAATGGCCTGCTGCTTACTGACAGCTTGGCCACAGCTGCAGGCAGGTTTGCAGGACAGCACAGGAAGGAAACGCTGGGGTTGCAAGGTACCTTTCCATGCGCTCTCCAGGGCATGTCCTGCCCGGGCACTGAGGACCCTGCTCAGCGTATCCCAACACTTCTTTCCCTAGCAGCAGCCCCGTACACCTGCCTCCCGCTCATTGGTAACTTCCAGATAATGGCAACCAAGAGGTTGCTAATAAGCAGAATCCACTGTCGTTTCTAAGGTGCTTCCAACTTCCTTAGGGAGAGGTTGGCATGTTGGCTTCCTTCCCCAGCCTGGCTCCAGCAGAGGGTGCTTGGAGAAGCATCACCCCCCAGGACAGATGAGGGGTGGCTGAACAGCGCCGCCGAAATGGTTCGGTGCAGCGCATCTCCCTCAAGAAGTGGCACCAATGTGCTGGCTGGACCAGGAGCCCTCCCTGAGTTGATGGCTGGCAAAGCAGAGCCCGCATTGGAATGCTGAGAAGAGAGAGACGACCACAGAGGAGTAGGAAGATGGCAGCCTCAGGCCGTCTATGACAGCAGGGAAGTCTGCAACCTCACAACTGGGCTTCCGCTGTCCGGCTCTGGAACCAATCTGGGATGTCTTTTATTGGGAAGGGAGGGAACGACATTCTGAAGGACAACTGTAGAGTTTAGGCGTCTCAAGGCAGGTTAGGTGGGTGGCGTTGTCCCCAAGTCATGGGGGGAAGGAATCAGGGCTCTGCATCCGTCCGATGGGCTTGGCCCAAGGGTAGCTATTACTCAGCACTGGCGCGCTCCCTCAGTGCTGGCAGTGTCAGCATTTCCGGAGCTGATTTCTTCCGGGCCCTGTCCTTGGGGGCGCTGAGGAATTCTGGGGGGTCGCCACTCAGTGGCGTGGAGGGGGCACTCGCAGGGGCGCTGTGAGTGGCCGAGGGCTGCCCCACCTCGCTGATGGAAATGGAGGGCGTTACCCTGCCGATGATCTCGTTGGTGGCTTCCTGAGTTTCCCTCTCATACTGGCGCACCTCGTCCATCGTCATGTCTGCCAAGAGCAAAGAGAAACAGAGTTCATAAGCCCGTCCCAGAGACAGCAGAGCGGGTGGCACCTGCTCCCTTTGCTCTCCGAGTGCCAGGCAAAAACCAGCTTCTGCCTCCACAGCCAGAGTAACTAAGGGTGGCCTCTTCCTCTTAAGCCTCTGTCAGGTTGAGGGCCAGCTGTCCCATAAACCTGGGTTTGCTGAGGATAAGGCTGCTCAGGGTGATTTCCACCATCTGTGGAACAACCTCAGAGGTCCCCAAACTGTGGGGCGCCCCCCTAACATTTGGGGGCACAGCTGGGGCCCGGGACAGCCCCCACAGGGGGCAGGGAGGAAGCACTAGCCAGTTTTGCTTCTGGCCCTGGCTGCCAGCCCCATGCCCGCCCCCAGCTTTGCCTCAGCCTTGGCCCCCTTACCTCCCATGAAGCCGAGGGATGTGGGAGTGAGTCAACTCAGCCATGACCACCACAGGGCAGCTCCTATACATGGCTGGGTCTTCGGAGCCAGCAGGTGAACAGACTTGCTTCTTGCCTCTTGGGCAAGCCAGCTGTGTCAGGTCCAGCAAACAGCCTGGACTACTTGCACACCTCTGCTATGGGCTGTACCATGAGCCAGGGCCCGGTTTTCCATTCTGGGCTGTTAATTTGTGAGGGTCTAATACTAGAATAGCAGGGGACGTAGGTCAGGGCGAGCTGCAGCGGCACAGCTGTACGGGGGAAGCTGGCACAGCCTCTGCTCTGACCATCCTGCTGTCAGCCTCTGCCTCTTCCACGAGTATTAACTAAATACTCTCCTGACGGACCCAAATTAAGGGCTGGGCTGATCCAGATCCTCAGGAGGTGTGCAAGGCACCTGTCTGGTACTGGGAAATCCAACTCATCCACCAAGAGCTCCCAGAGTTTCTAGTGCTCATTGGTCAAATTTCTATACCTGAATCCACTCAGCCCAGCTGAATCCACTCTGGGACCCAAGAAAGCAGCTCCAAAAAAGCAAGTGGCGGCGCTGCCCGCTCAGGATCCACGAGGAGATGCCAATGGAAGAGACTGCATGAGCTATGAATAGGAAACAGGACTCTGGTGCAGTTGTGAATGTGTCCCTCTGAAACCATCAGCTTCGGAAGGGGGGTGTGGGGGTGGAAGGGGCACCGTGTGTGAGAATAATCTCCAGGGAACTGGGGTGTAGGTGTGTGTGTGCAATCTGCCTGGAGGTGAATACGTGTGTGTGTCCAATCTCCATGGGGCTGTGATGTGGGAAGGGAACTCTGTGCCTAGTTTGCCAGTGAAGAGCCCCCAGCAGAGCGGAAGGAAAGCCCCTGCCTGACCAAGACACGGCAGCGTAACCAAACACAGGAAAGGACAGTCTTACAGCCCCAAGCACCTGCTGCTCCCCTCCCCACAGCCGCTAGGTCTGAGCACTCCCTGCTTGCTGACGATCAGCTCTAAAGAGTGTTGGCACAGGAGAGGGCCTGCCAGCCCACCCAGCTCCAACTCCTCACCCCACGTTAGCAGTGGGGGCCCACAATAACACGCAGCTCTGCCCGAAAGCTGATTTCAGACTGACATCGGGGAAGAAGCTGCTCCCATGCCAAGCCCTACTGCACAGAGGTGGGGCTGGGAGGAAACCTGAACAATGGCTGCAAGAACTGGAGAAAGAGAGAAACCAAAAAGGAACATACATACAAAGGAAAGTCCCGGGCGGGGCGAGTGGGAAGCTAGGGGTCCTGGCTTCTGAACTTTTGGTTTGTGGCCACTTGCATCTGAGTCTCGAAGGCGCGAACCTCCTCCAGGGTCATGTCTGTAACATGCAGAGACCCTCTCACTGCTCGGTAAGCAAGAAGAGCGCCTCCAGGGAGCTCCTCACACATCCAGCCCAGGCGTGGCAATGGGGCCAGCTGGCCCAACAGCCAAGACACTTCTCAAGAAGGGAAACCCCTGACAGTTACAGAAGAATGCAGCTGGCTATCACTTGGGTCTCTGTGCTGGTTGTATGTACACACACACACACAGGCACGTGCACACACACACCATCACTTTAGACTTCATTCTGGATGTGCATGTACACTCATGCACATACACCCTTACCCATCACTTGTGTCTGCAGTTTGGATGTACACCTCCGCCCCCGCACACAACGCATGTCTCCATTCTGAGTGTGCACACGCACACACACACATCACTTGTGTCTCCAGAGTGTCTTTGCAGGCACCCCCGCCCCCCGTACCCATCACTTGTGTCTCCATACTGGATGCCCCCTCCTCCATCCTATTCAGAAACTGTTGCACACTGCCCCGCCAGAAGATGCATGCTCTCCCCAGTGCAATATATCCCAATATGAACACACACACACACACACACAAAATGCATTCAGGCAAGGGTCTGGCTGAAACAGACATAGCCAGACACCCTCTGCCATGTGCCCTGAACCTGTGCTCTGTACACACAGCTTATAAAGCTTTGCTTGTAACGTGGGTGGGACCAAGGCGATGATGAGAGTGATAAGACGGTCTTCAGCCCGTGCATTTGTCACATTGGGATTCCAGTGGGGGCCATGTCACTGTCCCTCTTACTAGCATCTCCATCAGGCTGGCCAACCTGCTCAGGCCAGGCTCCTCCTTAGCCAATGCCTCCCAGCTCCTCCACCAGGAGCTCAGGACATATACACACACAGAGTCTCTCTCTCCACTTGCCGCACGCTCAGGCATTCTCAGCCAGGCGCTCATGAAGAGGCATAACACAGAGAACCCAGCACAAAGCTAGTCACAGAAACAAACATGCATAGGACAGAAAGATATTTGGACAGACTTCAACAGGCTGCCACCAGGAAAGTGAGGGGGGGGAGAAAGACCCTCCCCTTTCAAGGCATCTGCTTCACAAGCGGACACCCCTGTGCCCCCAAAGACCAGCCAATCCCATCCACATAATGGGATGCAGCTCCACTCCACATCGCCCTGCAGCCAAGCTAAACTTCTTTTGCTGAACTTCAGGCTGACCCCAGGAGGTGCCTAAGAGCCGTGAGTCTCAGGGAGCCCCAGGAGCCAGATGGTTGGCAGCCCTGGAGGGTGTACGGGCGCTGAAGTCTAGCCTCTGCTGTGATCACCCAGACTGTGAGCTGAAGAGATGGTGCCCTGCATGGTCAGCACAGTTCAGACCCAGTGAGAGCAGCAGACAGTTGTTAGTACTGTTACCCAGGAGACCGATTGGTAACCCAGCCCCGAAAGACTGAAGGGGAAGGAAAAGAAAGCACCAGCAAATTGCACAGCTATCGTTTCGCAAACTAGACCTGTCTGCTGGGCAGAGACCTTGAACCACCAGCTCTGGCGTTAAAGCATCACTTTCCAAGCCCAGAGCAAACACCAGCGACCTCCGAGGGGCCCAACATGCGCCCTCCCTCCCCGTGCAGTGGTGGAAAGGTTTCTCCAGTCCCAGTCTCTCCCAGCAGGAGGCACTGTAGGGAACGGTGTGGGAGTACTGGCTATAGGAGAACTCCCATGTCCTCCAATCCCAGCCACTCCCAGCAGGAGGCACTGTAGGGAACGGTGTGGGAGTACTGGCTATAGGGGCACTCCCACGTCCTCCAATCCCAGCCACTCCCAGCAGGAGGCACTGTAGGGAACGGTGTGGGAGTACTGGCTATAGGGGCACTTCCACGTCCTCCAATCACAACCACTCCCAGCAGGAGGCACTGTAGGGAACGGTGTGGGAGTACTGGATACAGGGGAACTGCCATGTCCTCCAATCCCAGCCACTCCCAGCAGGAGGCACTGTAGGGAACCCTGTGGGAGTACTGGCTACAGGGGCACTCCCACGTCCTCCAATCCCAACCACTCCCAGCAGGAGGCACTGTAGGGAACCCTGTGGGAGTACTGGCTATCCAATCCCAGCCACTCCCAGCAAGAGCAGCTGTACAGAGCGGATAGGAGCTCTGACAGTGGGGTGATTTCCTTCTGCCGGACTTAACGTAGGAACGCCAGCTGCAGGACACTCCCAGGTCCTTCAGTCTCATGCTCTCCTAGAAGCAGTCGCCATAGGCAACGGCCTAGCAGCGCTGGCTGGGTGAGCTCACGGGAAGGTCAGCCATGCTCTCACCGAGTGGAAGTTCCTGTAGGGAATGCGGTAGGAGCTCTGGATAGAGATTTCTCATCTACTCCAGTCCTAACGTCTCTTCTGCTGGTGTCACAGCCACTGCTCCCTTCCTGCTTTGTGTTAGCCTGGGTCATTCTGCTCCTGGGCTAGCCCTCCCCATCTCCCTACTGCGGGGGGTCTGCCCTCCCCTTCCCCACGGAGATCCCCTCAGGCCAGCCTTGACCCCTGCCCCGACAGTGACACAATTTATCCAGCAGTATCCTCCATCTGCTCACCGAAGAGAGCACCCTGCAGAGGGCCCTTTCTGGGGCCCCCTCTCTGGCCAACTTGGATTGTGCCTGGCCTCCAGGCAAGCAGTGACTGTCCACAGGGCAGATGCTCCAGGAGGCAGTGACAGGAACAACTTCTTCTGCAAATCCCAAGAAGAGGAGGGTGCCGGCAGGCCCAGAGAGAAGGGAAGATCTTACTGGCTCTGGCTGCATGTGCTGGCTGTGGTCCCCTCTCTGGCAGGATTACTCGGGAGTTTCCAAGAGAACTGGGGAGATGGGTTGGCTCAGCTAACTCAGAACCACTGGGTTGTTTCCCTTCTCAATACCTCTTCCCCTATGGAGCACCAGGGGGCAGTAAAGCCCAGCACTAGCATTGTTATGCTCCCTCTGTGCCCTATCTGTCTGTCCAGACACAGCCTTCCCCTCGCTCCATCCCCCTGACTCAGGCCACGTCTACACTACGGGATAATATCGAATTAGCTAAAATCAGTTTTATAAAACTGATATTATAAATTCGATTTCATGTGCCCACACTAGGCACAGTAATTCGGCGTTGTGCATCCATGGTCCGAGGCTAAAGTTGATTTCTGAAGCGTTGCATTGTGGGTAGCTCTTCCGTAGCTATCCCATAGTTCCCGCAGTCTCCCCGCCCCTTGGAATCTGGTTGAATCATTATTGTCGCGGGTGGTTCTGGGTAAATGTCGTCAGTTCATCCTTCCTCCGGGAAAACATCAGCTGACAATCCTTCGGCCATTTTTCCCTGGATTGCCCTGGCAGACGCCATAGCAACGGCAACCATGGAGGCCCGTTCAGCTTTTTTTTTTTCCGGCACCGTATGTGTACTGGATGCCGCGGACAGAGAGGCGATACTCCAGTCTACAAGCAGCATTCACTTACTTTGCATGATAGCAGAGATAGTTACGGAGTAAACTGGCAATGAAATGACGGTATTACTCTCCCCCTCGTTACTGATCCCGCTGCTAATCATGAGTTGCCCCTGGCTGAAATCGGCCGGGGCGCAAACGCAAAAGCAAAATTGGGATTGACTCCCAAGTATCAATCCCCCTTACGGTTTCTAAAATAGAGTCAGTCCTGCTAGGATAGAGGGGCAAGTGTATTAGAGGACCAGTGTATCCAGAGAGCACAGCTGCTCCGTGTCAGTATTCACAGGGAGTGGCCCCTGCAACAACCCCACCCGTTGCTTCCCTTCTCCCCCAACCTTCCTGGGCTACCGTGGCAGTGTCCTGCACATTTGTGCCAAATGAAGTAATAAAGAATGCAGGAATAAGAACACTGATTAGTGACAACAAATGAGTGGGAGGCAGCCTCCCGGCACGATGATAGTCCCAGGCAGGACCATTAAGCGGTGTGGGGGAGAGGAGCCAAGCATGCTGCCTGCTATGACAGTCCAGGCAGTACAGAATCTTTTCTTTACACAGGAGAGGGAGGGGACTGATTGAAGCTCAGCCCCCAGTGCTATGAGGAAGACGGTTACCAGCCGTTCTGTACCATCTACTGGAAAACTGGGAGTCATTCCCATTTTTACCAGGCGCCCCCGGCCAGCCTCACCTAAGGCTAGCCAGAGCACTCACGGGCTGATGGGGATGATGGATATCAGTCATATTGCACCATCTACCACCAGGGAGGGGGAGAAGCAGATACTAGCTCTTCACCTAGCTGCAGCATCGCGTTACCAGCAGCATTCAGTACACATAGGGTGACATTGAAAGAAGTCAAGAAATGATTTCTTTCCCTTTTCTTTCAGCGTGGTGGGGGGGGGGGGGGAAGAAACTGAGGAGCTATTCCCTATGCAGACCACGCACGTCAGACACTGTGTTTGAACCTAGAATTTGGGAGCTCAAGCCAAGAATGCAAATACTTTTCAGAGACTGCTGTGGACTGTGGATAGCTGGAGTCCTCAGTACCCCCTCCCTCCCTCCATGAGATCGACATTCATTTGATCCTTTGGCTTTCCGTACACTTTTCATGTAGCACTGTGTAGCCTGGAGGTTTTTTTCAAACGCTTTGGCATTCTCATCTTTCTGTAACGGAGCTCTGATACAAACAGATTTGTCTCCTCATAACAAGTGATCAGATCCAGTATCTCCGTGTACGGTCCATGCTGGAGCTCTTTTTGGATTTGGGACTGCATCGCCACCGCGTGCTGATTCAGAGCTCCTACATAGCAGGGAGAACAGGAAATGTAATTCAAAAGTTCGCGGGGCTTTTCCTGTTTACCTGCCCGCTGCATCCGAGTTCAGATTGCTGTCCAGAGCGGTCAGTGGTGCACTGTGGGATACCGCCCGGAGGCCAATAACGTCGATTTCCGTCCACACTAACTGTAATCCGATATGTTAATATCGAATTTAGCGCTACTCCTCTCGTCGGGGAGGAGTACAGAAATCGATTTAAAGAGCCCTTTATATCGATATAAAGGGTGTTGTAGTGTGGACGGGTACAGCGTTAAATCGATTTAATGCTCTTTAAATCAATTTAAACGCGTAGTGTAGACCAGGCCTCAGTCATGCTGCCTGCACTCCCAGCGTGAATAGCTTTCTGTTTCAGGCACTGGCTTCTCTTCAGCCAGGCCTGCCCAGGTGATGCCCTGAGCTGGGCATCAAAGCCTGTAATGCTTTCAGCACTGGGGCTGGAACATAACTGTGTCTCTGCCAGCCCCGCCGAAGAGCAGCCCTCGGGTGCCAACCCACAGTTCCATCCCGGATGTAGCCACAGCCCGAAACAGCTTGCAGGCTGGCTGAGGAAGCAGACCGGGGGCTCCAGAGTCTTCTGGCTGGGAGCAGAGGTTATTCCTGATCCTACCTGGGCACGTCTCCTGCTGGCCCACCCCAGTACCCCGAACATAATGCCAACCGCAGGTTTGCCCCCAGCACCGCGTGGCTATCACCAGCTGGACATGCGTGAAGGACGGAGGGGGAGGGGCAGCGGAGAGCAGTGCAGCTGTGCCAGCCAGGGTGGGACTAGAGGGGAGGTCAAGGTGTGGGGGGCTCAGAAGTTGAGTCAGTGAAATGAAAAGCCCCAGCAACAGTGAGGCTCAGAGGCAAAGCCAGGAAATGGGGGTATCAGCTCACGGAGTAGGGGGTGGGGTGTTAGTGGGGTTAGCAAAGGGGACAGGACTCTGCCCCTTTGAGATGATCTCTAAAGCATTTCAACAGTCGCTGACACCTTGAGGGGGGTGGGGGAATCCCCTTATCTCTGCTTCCCGGCCCACAGCAGCAACACTTCACAATCTACAGGGCCATGGTCAGCCCTGGAGGAAGCGCCAACCTTCCGTGGGGCATGAGACGGGTCACATGCCTTTATCGGGGGGAGGGACTGGCCCCCAGCACAGCGCTGGCAGTGACCCTGCCATGGGCAGCTCTGCTCCCAGCACCAGGAGAGTGCTCACGCTGGCGCTTTGCCTGCATTAGATGGAGACAGAGGGATCTGCAAGGGCAGGAGCTGGCTCCATGCTCCCCCAGGCCTGGGGAGAGTCAGTTTGCCTTGGGAAGGGACGAGCATTCTGATGGCTGGGCCCCATGTTCCAGTGTGAATGACCCCTTTCACTGTGGCAGGGAGAGGTTGCTGGGAAACCCTGGCACTGTAACTCAGCCCAGACACAGGGCAAGGACCAGGGCTGGGGGGTGAAAAGGAGGGGGGTCCCCAGGGATCGGGGCAGGACGCTACTGCAGCTCCGCTGCACAGTGAGTTTCATCTACCGCCATAGCAATATTGCTGCAGGCTCACTCACCGCACCACTCGTCTATCCAGGCGAAGGCCTGCCGGTGTCCTATCAACAGGATGTCCCGGATCACCTGCAACCACAGCACAGTTATATCCCAGCAGGCACTGCCAGGGTTCCCCTAACCTCAGATCCCTCTGCTCTGAGCCTGCCAAAGGTGGACAGAGTCCTGGAACAGACTGCTTTGAATTAGCCCTGAAAGCTCCTCATGGCAGAGAGCAGATGGCCCCTCCAGAAAGAAGAAGTAGGGTCTGTCATGCTGAGCTCCTGCACTCAGCAGCAAGAGCCCGTGCCTCCTCTCAGTGCGCAGGGCTGGGGCAACAGCCAGCATCCAGATACAATATGATACATGGTAAGAAATCTGCAACCATGCAGGACTACACAGCTGTCAATGGGCTGCGCAGCCCATGTCCACCTGGAACATAACTGCAACAGTGGGGACAAAACTCCCGCCCTCCCGCACCAAAAGCACAGGTCACTTGAGCTCAAGGAGAATCTCCAATAAGGGTTAGCAGTACAGGGGCTATGACACACAATTGAGAGGTTCCAGTTCCATCTAGTAGAGGGCAGTGGTACATCTGTATGTATGCTTGTGTGTACACACTCATACAAAGGTACGCACACTCATTCTTTAACCAGCTCATTAAAACATAGCCACAGCAGCAGGGTCTACTTATAATCCCAGATCAGGTGCTAACGACTGCAGGGTTCTCAAGTCCTCACATGGGTTGGGCATGTGCTCAGCTAGGTCTGGAGCTACAGTGCTCTAGGGGTCTCTCCTGTCACCAGGCAATGAGCTGTGTGGGCCTGACCCTGCCTTGTCAGACAGAGTCCCTGCTGGAACATGGAAAGGTTGGGATCTTGCTGCCTCTCCCCCCGCAGCGCCTGGGGACCCAGCGACCTTGTCTCATTGGAGGGGCAGAAGCACCTCGCCCACAATGCCAGACCACCATGCACTCACCTTGTGGACAAACTGCTCCACTCGTGTCTGCAGTCCCCACACCTCAAACTTGACTGTGACCAGTTTGTAGGAGCACATGATGGGTTTGGTATGCTCCTGCCAGCCTTCTCTCAAGGGCCCCCGGCCCGTCTTCACCGAGCTGAAGTACCGTAGGTCCTGCCGTGGAGAGGGACAGAACGGAGTGGCTCAGCATGCCAAGTCTGGATGCCAATCACAACTAGAAAGGAACTAGCCCAACCCCATGGCCTGTGGGTGTTTCAATGCTCTATTTCATTCCAGCCCCAGAGCTGGTCTCCTCCCAACTTAGAACAGCTCATGGTTAATAGTGGTGGTCAAGAACATCTGGCACAGGCTTCACTGATACTGGACCTCCCAGCTGAGGCTGGGTGGATTTGAGTGTATGAATGTGGATAGGCAGGGACAGGCAGAGGCTGGGTGGGAGGGCCGAGGGGGCCAGAGCAGGCCAGGCGGTGCAGGAGCAGGTTTGTAGAGGAATAGGTCCGTGGCTGGGCAGGCAGGTGTGGGCACAAGGGTAGGCTGGCGGTTGGTGTGAGGCCTTGTAGGTGTGCATTTGGAGCAGTGCCTAGCGTGGGAGGGAGCATAAGGATGTGCTGGCAACACCTATGCACAGCCTGCTCACTCCTTGTTCTCCTCCTGGGCTGGCATTACCTCTGGGCTCTGATAATAGCGCTCAGGAATCTCGTCAAAGGCGATGTCCAGGAAGGTGACCTCATGATCGCCCAGGACTTTGTCACTGAGGAAGATCTAGGGGTGGAAGGGACAGGGTAAGAAACACAGCTTCTTCAGCTGGTCCTGAGCACCCACCCGCACCCACCCAGTGCCAACACATGTTAGCAGGGAAATGGGCCCTAGAACTAGCTCTGTGATGGGCAAGAGCCATTCCCAGCTGGGAGGGCTCCTGAAAGCTCCTTAAAGATGACTGGAGAATGGTTAACATGACTCCAATTTTTAGAAAAGGCTCCAGGGCGATCCTGGCAATTACAGGCTAGTAAGCCTAACTTCAGTACCAGGAAAGTGTAAGAACAGAATTATCAGACACATAAACAAACACGATTTGTTGGGGAGAAGTCAACATGGCTTGTGTAAAGGAAAATCGTGCCTCATCAGTCTATTAGAATTCTTTGTAGAAGTCAACAAACATGTGGACAAGGACCCTCACCAAAGGCTCTTAAGCAAAGCAAACAGTAATGGCATAAGAGGGAAGGTCCTCTCATGGATTGGTAACTAGTTAACAGATAGAACACAAATTGTCGGAATATATGGTCAGTTTTCAGAAAGGAGAGAGGTAAATAGTGGTTCTTCCCAGAGAGCTGTACTGGGACCAGTGCTGTTCAACATATTCATAAATGGTTTGGAAAAAGGGGTAATCAGTGAGGTGATAAAATTTGTAGACGATACAAAATTACTCAGGATCGTTAAGTCCAAAGCAGACTGTGAAGAGTTACAAAGGAATCTCACAAAACTGGGTGACTGGGCAACTAAATGGCAGATGAAATTCAGTGTTGATAAATGCAAAGTAATGCACATTGGAAAACATAATCCCAACTACACATACTGAATGATGGGGTCTAAATTAACTATTACCACTCAAGATAGAGATCTTGGAGTCACTGTGGATAGTTCTCTGAAAATATCCACTCAAGGTGCAGCAGCAGCCAAAAAAACTAACAGAATGTTAGGAACCATTAGGAAAGGGATACATAATAAGAGAGAAAATATGATAATACCACTATAGAAATCTATGGTATGTCCACATCTTGAATACTGTGGGCAGTTTTGGTTACCTCCATCTCAAAAAAAAAACACAAACCCTTAGAACTGGTGACGGTACAGACAGAGAAGGCAAACAAAAAGGATCAAGGGCATGGAACAGCTTCTGTATGAGGAGAGATTAAAAAGACTGTGAAAAGAGATGACTAAGGGGATATGACTGCGGTCTATAAAATCACGACTGGGGTGAAGAAAGTGAACAAGGAAGTATTATTTACTCCTTCCCATAACACAAGAACCAAAGGTCACCCAATGAAATGAATAGGCAGCACTTTAAAACAAACTAAAAGGAAGTACTTCTCTCAACACACAATCAGCCTGTGGAACTTGTTGCCAGGGGATGTTCTGAAGGTCAAAATTATAACAGGATTTGACAGACTTGTTCTCTGAAACACCTGCATTGGCCACTGTCGGAGGACAGGAGCCTGGGGTAGATGGACCATTGGTCTGACCCAGCATAGCAGCAGTTATGTTCAGGCTCACTCCGAAGAGAAGCTGCGAACAGAGTGATGCCTGGAGTCTGAGCGTCATGTGTGGCACACCCACACCGGCCCCAGGGAGCCTGCTGCCTAGGCAACTGGACTGGAGGCTCTGGCCTCCTCTAGGAGATGCCGCATGCCCCCCAGGCATACACGGGAGCCCACACACACCTAGTGGAAGGGGGTCACTGGAGTGGTGCGGGGCTGCATACCACTGCCCCATGCAATAGGGGAAAGGAGCCCAACAGCCTCACCCCACAGCATCCCCTTCAGCAGCCCAGCCAGAGGCACTGGGCGGGTCTGGGTTAGGAATGGTTGGTTCCAGTGGAGTTCAGCAAATATGTTAGAGGAGTGGTAAAGCATGTGGGGTGTGTGTTGGAGCCACTTACATTCGCGTTGTCTCCACAGTTATCCTCGTACTTGGTCTCAATGTAAATGGAGAACTTTGGCAGGAAGGAGCACTGCAGAGAGAGGGAGAAGCCATTACGAGCCAGCCTGGAGAACATCACCCAATGCTAGCTAGGCCAGCGCAGGGTCAAGTCCTCCTCCCCAGTGACCCCATGTCAACTCACTTATCATCAGAGGCTCTCATCAGATTGCTGGTCAGGGCAATTCCCAGGGCACTAAAGCCCCCTATCTACCCAGCCGCAGCAGTGCCAGTGCTCCCCACGCTGCCCAGCTCATTGACCTGCTTGTGTCTGCCCTGGGGAGGGTTAGCGCAGTCTCATGAGCCGAGGGAGTGAATGATGGGCAGGCAGGAGGGGAGCTAGGACGGCATGCGTGTGACAGCAGTGGGGCGCAAAGGGAGCAGATGTCAGCGAGTGGGAAGATACACCTTGTGACAGTGTACAGGCCTGTCAGAGAAGGAGTTAACCCTCTCCCTCAGGCTGGAGGCAGAACCACCCTGAGTTGCCCCCAGGGCAGGGATTGGCAGGGTGGTGGGGCGGGGCCAACCATGGGGCCATCTACCCCAGGCGCACTGTAAGCATGCTGGATGGAGAAAGGGAGCGGTGGGGGCTGAGTCTAGCAGTACAAGAGCGGCTGGTGCTTTTCCCTCTGAGCTGCCAGTCAGGAAAATAATGGGGCTGCTCTAAATTCGCTCTCCTGCACACACATCCTCCACACCCCAGTCATGCCTAGCAGTGTGGCAGGGCCATGCCAACCAGCAGCTCCAGTGGCGAGCCCAGCACGGGTACTGGGAATGGTATAATGGCAGGTGCTTGTTCTTACCGTGTACTCTGCACCGACAGCACGGTGATCGCAGGAGAGCAGGGCATCGGAGAGAGAGACAAGAGAGAAGTGAGACTGAGGCTGCTGGGTCTTCATGCACCCAAGTGTCGCTTTGTGACAGTCCAGCCAAACAATGAGACAGCTCCCCAAGCGGGGGAGGAGGGTACCCCTGCTGCTACTCCCCACACCAGCAGAGTTACTGCAGGGAGGAGGGCAGCCTGTGGGGGATCTGTCCAAGCGAACAGACTGTGCCAGAGCTGGGATTCAAACATGGGGATCCTGGCTCCCAGCACTGTGCTCAGACCACTGGGAAACGTTGCCTCACTCAGTGACACAAGGTGTGATGAGCTGATCCTCCCTAGAGGGGAGTTTGGCTCCATCAGAACTGCACAATGCAGGGGAAGGGAAGGGGAGAGCAGCTTTTCTCTTCAGGCCTAGAAACAAACCCCACTCCCCAAGGGGAGACCCCCAGTCCTACTGGAAAGATCCCTGCTCCCCGGGGTGAAGGACCTCCTAACCCCACCAGAGAGACCCTCCTACTCCTGGAGCAAAGGACCCTTAACCCAGCTAGAGAGACCTCTGCTCCCTGGGCAAAGGACCCCCACCCCACCAGAGAGACCCCCGGCTTCTGGAGCGGAGTCCCCACTGCCGATACTGAGAGTTGTCAAACCCACTAAAACCCCCATAAAATTGACCTAATATTCCCGGGTTTCAAAAATCAAGGATAATTGGCTGGCAATGATGAATGGGGCTGGGTTTCAGCATGTCCCTTTTTGCCGTACCCCTGCGTGGGGACCACTCCCTCCCATTTGTGAGATCACCGATGGGTGGAAATACCACCTCAGATGCACACTCAACGTGCTGCTGGGAGGTGAACCCACTTGCTCTGTGTGGAGGGGGGAAATTCAGACCCAATGTCTGGGGGCAGAGAACACAGATACCGCTGGCACTCAGCACTGCTAGGGGCCTGACTGGCTGGATTCCCCTCTATGCAGTTCTAGAGCAGATAATTGTCCAGCATTTCCAGTAAACAACCAGCCTGTATTTTGCTGAGGGAGGTATCTGAGGTGAAGCTGGCTGGGCTACAGAGGGGGCACCACCATGAATAGGCAGTGCCACGCCCTGGATGGGGACCTGGCTCTGTCATACTGTGCAGAATCCTACAGCTGGGGCATGGGTCACTGGGAATCCCTGGGCACACAGCTGGATGCTGGAACGGCTCCATCCAAAGGCTGCAAGTGCTGCTGTGCAGGATCCTGCCTGGCATTCCAAGCCTCGTCCCTTTCAGCAGGGGAAGAGCGCCCCCTGTGGAGGGCTCAGGCAGCTGCTGGCAAACCAGGGCAGTGAGGACCCTGCGTGAGGTCCCACATTCATCTACTCTGGCTGAGGACTCGCTCCCTGCACTCCTACCTCTGCCTCAGGCCCTGGATCTGCAGCGGCCAGGCAGGACTCTTTGTGCTCTGCAGCATGTGAGGGGAGCTGGCAGCAACCCAGCCATGGGATGGCTCAAGCAAGGCTTAGTCCTGCAGTGGAGATGGGATCAAGGCACAGCTAACACATGATCTAGGCCTGTCCATGCTGCAACACAAAGCCCTGGTGTGTGTGTGGGGGGACAGACGACTGGGTCCCCCAACCTGGTATGAGGCATGTTGAATCTCTGCCTCAGGAGGCCAGAAGGTGTGGGGAAAATTGCTTTGTAGTTCTTGATGTGCCCAACAATGGGAGGGTCTGGGCCTGGGCCTGCTGTCCCCTGTGCCGGTGTGAGTCGGGAGTCACTCCCCTGCCAGACCAGTGCCAGTGGCAGAAGCAGCTGCGGTGGGAAGGGCTGGAGGATGGGGAGGAGGAGGAGAACGGTGCCTCTCCGCATGCCCAGAGAGCAGTGGCTGAGTGGGGGGCAGGGTTGGGGGCCTCTTACCCGTAATGGTGTAGGGGTAATAGTTCCAGGCCTTCTCTGTGATGTAGAATATCCGGGGGGTCACCGCGCGGGCCCAGCTGGGCAGCTTGCTGCAGGGAGGGGAAGAGCAGAAAAGAGCAGGGGACTCTCGTTACCACACAGGTTTTCGGCCCTCTGGCTTGACAGCCCCGGGCTGAACTCCTCCGCTCACCCCTGCAGCAGGTTCAGCACAATCCCTGCCAATGCACCTCAGCACTGACCTGCAGGGGCCACCCTCTGGGGGAGAGAGGGGCTGCATCCACCCTGTGGGACCCAGCTAGCCCTCACCGCCCTGGGCCCACGCTTGAGCTTCTGACACCTCTCCAGCCCTACAGCCCCTTAACCAGCCAGTGGTTCCCAGCTCCATATGCACCAAGTTAGGTGACACTGTGCTTCCCAGCTGTCTCCCCCTCCCCAGTGGGTCCACTGCCATGCTCCCCAGCCAGCCTGCATCCTTCCAACTCCATCCTCCAGCCCCCTGCAGCCCCACGCCCTCCCAGCTCATCCACCTGGGCCCAGCCTCTCACGCATTCCTCCCTCTCCAGGGAACACATGGTTGGTTCCTGCTCCCACCAAAGCAAAGGCAGCTGAGCCCTTGATTTCAAGGGGAGCCAGCTCAGGCCCCTGGCTCCCTACGACTGCTTTTGCCAAGTGTTATCCCTCAGGCACTGGAAGCGCAGGGGGGCAAGGGATGCAACGTGTGTGCGCGCTGGGGGAGACATGACTGTTGCTGGGCTGGGCGAGGAGCTTCAGCTTACAGGCAGAGCTGCAGCAGCTGGGGTTGGAAATGAACAGTCTGCTCATGCCAGCTTGCCGTGACCGCCACTCCTCGCCCATTGGAGGGGAGCTGGAGGGCGGGAGGGAGAGATGAGGTGTGGTTTGATTAATTTTCAGCCTCTATAAATAGCATCCCCAAGAGGGGAATCGTGAGCGCCTCAGCTAAAAATACCCTGTCTAGCACCGGCAGCTCCCTCTGTGGGTAAGCAGCCGATTAATGTGCTGCAAGGAGATGGAACAGCACAGCCAGGACTGTCTCACACAGCGAAGCTGTCCATCACCTCCCTCTGTCTATGGAGGGGGCCAGGGCACAAGGCCAGATCACAGGCATCAGCGCTCTTCTCCAATCTATTTGCAATTGCTTACAGATCAGCAAGGTGAAAGCCAGAGGTTGTGCTGCAGCAAACGGAAGAGAAAACCAAGGATGGGAAAGAGACAAAAGCTAGGGGACAGGCAGTGAGAGTGAGCGTCAGTGAAACACAGAGACAAAGGCCCACTCAGCTAACCTGGACCAAGCACCCCGGTATCAGACAGCTTAGCACTGTAGTGTTGGCAGAACCCATCGGAGTCCTTGTAACGGGGCTAAAGCCACGGACAGCCCTGGGTCTCAGCTTGGTTAAAGAGCCCTGTCTACACTATAGTTTGCAGTGGTCAGGTAATTGGGTTCTCCAACTCAGCTGCAGGGAAGCCCTGAGAAACACAGAGAATCCTGGAGCAACCCTAGGACTCTGCACCCATAAAATCCTTTGGTGACTTTGCTGGAGTCCCTGCAGTCCCTCTATGGGTCTGGCACGGCCACTGGAGTCAATGCAAGCTCTGCACATGGCAAGATCAGGCTGTGGGACTGCGAAAAGCCAGATACACAGATCTTTAGTGCGTTGCATTGCCACTGGGTAGGAGGACAGGCTCTGCCTTCCTTGGCTGCTTCATCAAATGCCAAAAGGCTTGGGCCAACGTTTTCAGAGTTGGGCACCTCAAATTCAGCTTCTAAATCCATATTCAGTCACCTAAACAAGTGCTGCCTGCAAAGCGGTGCCCAGCCACTGCACCTTCCATTTCCGTGCAAGAGCTCAGCACCTCTGTAAATTGGATCACTTATCTAGGCACCTACAGTCCCCGTTCTGCAAATGGCGGTGAAGAGTCCCACTGCTTTCCAAGGGACTGGAGGGGAGTCTGGATGGATGGATCCCTTTTGCGGAACTAAGGCCTGTATATGGTAATGTTAGTCACTCAACTTTGGAAATTGGGGCATAACTGACTAGCCCAAACAATGACACTGAGGCAAGGTGGGAAGAAAACTCAGCTCTCCTGCCCTCCCAGTTCCAAGTGTTGTGGGTTGGGTTAAACCTTCAGATTGTCAAGTGTGAGCATGCCCTCCACCACCCCTCATTGAAGACAGCTGTAAAAGACAGTTAAGCAGACCCTCCTAAGACGAGAACCCACCCAGAGAATTTGCACTACACAGGCACAGAGGTCCACAGGGTGTTGCCTTGGGGGCGGGGAGTATGTGAGGGAGAGAGAGAGAGAGACTAATAAGAAGGGGCAAAAGACACACACAGCCTGGAGGCGTGGGGCTGTAAGCAAAGATACATGCTTCTGTTCTTTTGGCTCCTCCTGCATTCAGGGAAACAGAACTTGGTATGTTCCTTGGAAACAAACAAGATTGCCTCAACAGTACCAGACTCCATCACCAATTTCTCCTCCCAACTGGAAAAGTTTACGAGACCCAAATTCCGGCTACCCTCAGGTCAAAAAAGGGAACACAAGCTTGAAGCAGATTATCTCTCCTCACCTTAGCTGAAAATGAAACTGACCAGATACAGAAGCTATACTGACTAACCCAGTTCCCAGCTCCTGCAGAGTGGTGCAGGAAGTGAACAGCCAGTGCCAGTGATGACAGGCACATAAGATTTTTAAAGCTCTTTCCATTCTAATCACTATTGTTAATAATTCAGTAAGGAGCTACTTTAAAATACAAGTGCTGGCCCTTAAAACCTTGCCATTGTTACCTTAGATAAATAGTGGCAGAGTTATTTCCTTGTAGTTCCCCATATGAGTCACAGGGAATAGCTTGAATACTGCAAATATTGAGCTGATCTATCGGCAAATACTTATTTAGCTCTCCAAGGCAATTGGCAAAGCTCTGTGACGGCAGGATTCTAACCTGCTGGTGTGCTTTTAGTAACAAGTATTTTGCAGCACAGCCACAGCAACGGTCGCTGGAGTAGGTGGCAGCACTGAGCTCACTAGCAAGCTGTTTGCATTTTTCATCCTGAAGCGGCCCCCCAGAGCCACCTCCTATCTCAGCAATAAGGGCTCAGAAAAAGAGAGAATGCAACGCTCTCTGGAGTCAGGGGCAGACCGACACCTGACCAGAACAGGGGAAGTCATGTTCAGCCCCCAGGAAGGCTCATGACTAAATGCAAACTGAAGGGAGCGCTAGGTGGGTGCAGGCCAGATGGAAATTGCTCCATGTGGCAGGCTCAGGTACAGCTCAGGCTCAGCTGATTCCTGTGCTGCTAGACAGCATTCATCCAGTGTGGGGGTTGGCTGAAATGTCAGCTACTGGCTACTGCCAGAAGTCAGACACCAGGAAAGATGGACTAACAGTCTGATCAGGTATATGGCCCCAGCGCCCGGCCAGGGTTTGAAATGGATTTCTAACCAGAAGGCATTTAGACTTTGCGGGGCAGGGAGCTTGCCTCCTGATAGCTCTGTCGTCATCATTTAGCTTGTGCAAGCAGGACAGAAGCCGTCACACTGGCGCAATCCTTGCACAAACCCCTCCTCACAAGCAATGCCTTCCTCACAGGGCCATAGTCTGACTTCCAAACCCTGAAGCGGCCTGGGGCCTTCTCCCTAGAGCTCTCTATGGGGCATCCATTGACTGACAGGGTTTTTTTTCTTGGGCAGGGCGGCTAGACAGAACCTCTGCTCCTTCCAGACTCACTGGATCTTTGGGGCAAAAGGTTAAGAGGTGTGGGGATGGAAAGGGAGTCATAAAACAGCCTCGACCTCCTTGTCTGCCATAGGGGCTATGATACAGACCTACCCAGGCAGGTATATTACCCCATCTTCTCCATGTTTCACTGGAAGGGGATGAAAGCTAAGAACTAGCTGATTGTCATGGTTACTGCAGGGGGGTAGAACAGGACTAATAGGTTAAGAGAGATGCAAAATGTAGACTATTAGGTTGCAAAGTGAGTCTTGTCTCCTGCGCTGAGGTGGGGTCTCAGGGCGGAGGTCAATGGAGATTCCTCCAGGAAGACAGCAATGTATTTACTGTGGCCCAGGTGGAGGCATTTACAAAAACAAAGGAACTGCAGAAGGATTCTCTGAAGAGGTGGGGCCCTGGGCTAAGAGACAATAGCCTGTGATTATAGAGGAGCAGAAGAATAGGTGGTGGATGAGCTGTTACAGAGGAGAAATTCTGCCAGAGGCGGTGTCTTATGAAAGGTGGATTCCAACTTTCTGAACTGGACAAGCATTGCAACGACTAACCATTGGGTGAAAAAATACCTTAGATGAGAAAGTAACCTGGGAATAAGTATAGGCTATCGAGTGGGGTTCATGTCCCTTTGATTTGCTTTTATTTGAATCTCTGTCTCTAGCTCTGTTTGGTTTTACTGCAGACTGGCTAGGGGCCTTAAGCAAACTTTGCGAAGGTGAAACCCATAAACGGGGAATCCTGCTTCCATGGAGGCAGCGGTTCGCTGCACACTGCGGGTGTCCAGAAGACAAGGGACTGGGCACTCACGTGTAACCCAGTGGGGTGTGTCCATTGCTAGCACGCAGGATGGGAGAGTGCAGCTCCTGGAGTCCAGAATGGAGCGCTAGTGTTGCCAGCAGCCAGTGGCTGAAGATGGGCTGAGTTTCCCCCCACCTGGTGGGGACAGACAGGGCTCCCTCCCTGGAAGCAGATGGTAGTTATTCACTCTGGACCCATTAGGAAATGTGTTCTCAACTGCAGCCATTGGCCCCACCATCACTAACTATGGGGATGACCTCTCCCTCATGACCCCCTCCTCCTTGAGGAGGCTCTGGAGTAGGGAAGGCAGTGACCTACCTGGGGACTTGTTAAAGATGGGGCAAGCAGCCACCCAGCACCCCAGAGGGCCTTGGAGAGGAGGGTTGGGAGCAGTGAGGTTCCAGATGTCACCCCTGGGTGACTCAGAGAGTCTGGGGATGAGATCACCTGGAACAGAATGACTGGGGTTAGGGATTGACATGACCATGGTGGGGAGCAAGGGGTTCTTAGATGGCTGAGTTCCCTGAGTGTGCAGGGATGGCCCACTGCCAATCCCTGTGAATAGAGCTTAGTAATCCTCAGGGACAAGCCCCTGCAATTTCCATCCTGCCCTAGTAATCCTCAGGGACAAGCCCCTGCAATTGCCATCCTGCCCTGCTCACGGTGCCCATTTACCGCCAGGTTCTGTAAACTGGCGGCAGGTGCTCTGGGAAGATTTATACAATAGTGCAATCTAGCGCTCAGAGCTCAGACTCCTGGGGTCTATTGCTAGCGCTGCCTTTGACCCACTTGGTAGCTTTGGGCATGTCACTTCCCTGTTCTCTCCACATGTGGGATGGGGACAAGGAGAGTGACCCACTGCAAGGTTCCGCTCATGTTAGCAAAGCATCTAGATGCTCAGATGAGAGCTCTCCAGGAGCAAAGCACACCTGACCTGCAGGATCCACAGCCCCTAGTGGCTTCCCTGAGCCACCTGAGTGCCCAGCACAGCTCTCCTCATGCTGCCCCAATGCAGCCGCCATTCACCTGAAGGAACTCATTAGGATTCAGACACCTGGAGGCCGCTACCAAACGAGGGCCAGTAAATTAGGAAGACTCCTGGCCCAGCTGCTGCTTCTCAAAATGCAGAGCTGAAGTAGCCTTTTCTGGCATCAGGAAAGCTATTAATCCATCGTACTCAAGGATCACTCAAAAGGAGGCTCAGAAGGGGACATGTGGGCTGGAGTAGGAATCAAAGCTGAGCCGGAGTAAAGGGGATATTGACGGACATGCTCCTCCTGCTGGCAAGTGGGAACATTCATCTGTGGCAGCTAGCATGAGACAATGCTGGGACATGGTGCCTGGATGGGCCACTAGAATTATTTCTGCAACCACTGATGTCCTGTGAGCTACATTTGCAGGGAGCAGGATTCCCTATCAGGACCATCCAGGACCTAACACAAGAGGAGACCTTTGCCTGGAGGATAGACCACCACCTTGAAATGCAAGAGGAAAGGATACAAAGCGGCTGGGGATAGGGACCAGTTCAGCAAGAACCTCACAAGCTCTTGCTGCTAAGAAGTTCATGTCACTGTAGCGGACGTGTCACACACTTCTTGAGATGCTGCTCCTGGGGGTGGGTGAAAGCAACCTCTCAAATGCAAATGATTGGCTGAGTTGTCCTGGAGTTAGTGCTTTTGGTTAGGGACGAGTCAGAGAAAGAAGTGTGTGTGTGGCGGGGGAGGGGGGCGGAGGTGCTGGAGAGAGCCCAAGGGTTTTCAAAGAGAAACCAACACAGAGAAGAGGCAGGATCCAGTGACCAAGTCTTTGGAAAGCCCGGAACAAAGGCTAGATGCAAAAAGCATGGAGAGAGAGGGGAGCTGGCTCATACAGGACAGGAGAGCCAGACTGCAGGTTAAAATCCCGTCCTTGTTGTTTGGTGGCCCTGTGTGGAATCAGCTGGGGATCTCAGACTTGTGGTGAAGTGTCCACATCACAAGCCATCCACCACCCTGGCTCTAACTGGACCGCTCTCAGCAGAGAGCCTCTTGCCCATAGAGATGTGGGGTCCCTAGATCAGGTGGCAACATGCAGGGGGAGCGTGCACGGCTGCTGCTTGTGCTGTAGCCATTCTACAGCCACAGCACAACATTATTATTTATGATTAGCAGTGTGGTAGCACCTAGGAGCCCACTGTGAACTGTGCAAGGTGCTGTACAAATAGAACAAAAAGAGTTGCAGCCCCACAGCTGTCAAATGGGGTTTAATAAAACATCCTCCAAGATGTCAGGGTTGCGATCAGGGGCCCCTTACTCAGGAAAGACACTGTTTATTAGGGAAGCCTTAACCCGGCGCTCAGCCCCCAGGGACAATGGCAGAAGTAGCCGATGCTTTGCAGATGATCATCCAGGGGATGAATCAGAGGAGAACTCTCACCTGGACAGGTGCACACGTTTCTCAGTGAACTGGCCGGGACCGTGGACAGGGTCTTCATGCGGCTCATTTTTCACCACTTCCACACCCTCGCCTTTTTCGCTCTCCTGGTGACTGTGCTTACTGATCATGTAGAGCTGTCCAACGCGGTACTGCAACAAGAGGGGACATGAGCAGGGATTCTGCGCTGCTGAAAGGTGCAGGACGAAAGCAAGAGCAGGCCATGCAGCAACTCTGGCCCCTCTTCAGCCAATGCGGGATTGTTCCCAACTCTTTAGTGAGCAGCGTTCTGCCTGGCACAGCTTGACAGTTCCAAGGGCTGCTACCCCTTCCTTGGGAGACTGGCCACAGACCTCTCCACTGGGCTTCTTTCTCCTGGGGTCCTGCCACCCTCTTCCCTTTTATCACCTGGTCCCATCACTCCCACTCACAGGCCACCCCAGACGATTCCTCTCCTGCCTTGGCATTTACACCCCTCGCAGACTTGCTGCAGTCTCCTCACTCTTCGCTTAACTTTCCCCACCGTTCAGTCTCTCCCAATTGGTATTTTGCTCCTCCTCTCTGAAAAGCTTCCAATTAGTCAATCCCTCTCTAGTAAAGCAGAGCCCAGAAATGAACAATGGTCCAGTTCTCCACATGGGGTCAATTACACCAGGACAAAAAGAGCGTAAAATGCTGCCACTGACTAGGGGAGCACTGCACTCTCGCTGGGGTAAATGACTGGAGAATTCAGCCCAGATGGCCAGAGAGCCTAGCACCTCCTCACTCTGAGACACTGCTGCATATGCCACCCTACATTATATGAGCCTTTGTTTTCCCTGCCATATCACACTGCAACTCCAGTGCATGGTACATGATTAGCAGTGTGGTAGCACCTAGGAGCCCACTACCCGGGCTGTCGAGGCTCCTGGGGCTACCCGGGGGCTACCCGGGCTGTCGAGGCTCCCCCACCCCCGCCATAGAATGGTTTGTTTTTTTCCCTCCCTGTGTTATTCGTGTGCATTTTGCAAGCTGAGCCTTGGGTTCTCCTTTTCTCCCCATGTTCCCTTTGGATGAATACTCTGCCCTGGCTCTTATTTGCGCCTCCTCCCAATTTAGAATCATCAGGGAATTTCATTAACTTGCTGTTTACTCTCCCTGCCAGATCATTAATGAGGATATTAAATGGGACTGGCCACAACGCAGCTGGCACCTCTTCACAACTCCCCCGTTGCCATGCGCGACTTCGTCAAGGGCTGCAAGCACTAGGCGGAAGAGGCATATGCAGGTAGCAAGGGCGGCTCTATGTATTTTGCCGCCCCAAGCATGGCGGTCAGGCAGCTTTCGGCGGCACGCCTGCAGGAGGTCCACTGGTAACACAGATTCGGCAGCATGCCTGCAGGAGGTCCGCTGGTAACACGGATTCAGTGGCATGCCTGCAGGAGGTCACCTGCTAACGCAAATTCGGCCGCATGCCTGCGGGAGATCGCCTGCTAACACAGATTCGGTGGCATGCCTGCGCGAGGTCCGCTGGTAACATGGATTCAGCGGCATGCCTGCGGGAGGTCACCTGCTAACGCAGATTCGGGCGCATGCCTGCGGGAGATCGCCTGCTAATGCAGATTCAGTGGCATGCCTGCGCAAGGTCCACTGATAACACGGATTCAGCTGCATGCCTGCGCGAGATCCGCTGGTAACACGGATTCGGCTGCATGCCTGCGGGAGGTCACCTGCTAATGCAGATTTGGCGGCATGCCTGCGGGAGGTTGCCTTCTAATGCAGATTCGGTGGCATGCCTTGCCTGCGGGAGGTCCGCTGGTCCCACGACTTTGGAATACTCACCACCGAAACCGCAGGACCAGCGGACCTCCCGCAGGCGTGTAGCCGAAGGTTGCTGTACGGGTGGCCGTCAGGCTGCCAGCAGGCCACCCCCCGCGGCTTGCCGCCCCAGGCACATGCTTGGTGCACTGGTGCCTGCAGCCACCCCTGGCAAGTAGCTTCATGCAATGGAAGGGTCCATCATGCTTCCCACCCCCTTCCCCCGGCTCATGCTGAGGGCAAAAAGGGGAATGGAGACTGTTTGTTCTTGCATTCAACCATGCTCTCGAGCAGCAGTCCAGACCCCTACACTGCAGGGCTCCACTCTTTCTAAGGGAGAGAGCAGTTCACGCTCCACCTCCACTGGGGCTGCTCCCACCTCTCCAGGTCCTACCTGCATACTGCTTTAGCCCCACACCACCCGATTCCCCATCCTTCTCATCACCCTTCTCTTGGTAAACTGGAAACCTAGGGCCTGATCTCGCGAGGTGCTGCGAGACCTCAATTCTAGCTGAAGTCAGTGGGGTTTGAGGGCACTCAGCACCACACGGCATTGGAGCCAACGTCCATTCAGCCCTAGGCTTTTCCATCCTGCTCCAGTCTTGTCCTAAAGGAGTCGCTGTTATCAGGGGCGACAGAGGGATTTCCAGGTCTACATCGAGCCCTAGGTGTCTGCACCCTGCCCCAGCCCAGCGCCTTGGTACAGTGCTTTGAGCAGAAACCATTGTTTTGGTAGGGAAAGCACCTCCTAGCTGAGGAAGGCTGGACATGGACGCTGAGCCCAGCACTTACCAGCAGAGGATGCTGCAGAGAAGCGCAAGAGGCTCCCTCCCGGTGGGTGGGGATATGGCTGCACACCTAGTCCAGGGAAGCCTGACCCGAGGCAGCTCTGGGGCAGCACAGAGCGACATACAAGCGATAACCCATGGCCTCTGCTTCTGCACTACAGGGCTGCCTCTTAGATCCTCTGTGGTTTCCTCACTCATGTCATTCACCCCCAGAGCCATCAGGGTCCACACCCATGCTTGCCCTAAATGCTGCCCTTCCAGGGCCTGTGCATGAACCAGCACCACAGTGAGGGAAAAAGGGTTCAGACCCAGCTTGTATTCCGACCTTCGGGGCGGCTCAGGGGGGCCAGCCACCCCTCATCATTGCCCTCCTACCCCCACGCTCATTCACCAGTTAGAGGGCAGCATCTGCTGTATGGTGGGGAGCAGCCACTGTGCACATCACTCAGGGGATGCGATCAGCATCCAACTCCCCTCCACTGCCACAGTCTGGGGGTCAGGGTGTGGGGAGAGTGCAGCCCTGGGTTGCCATGGCAGCACCAGCCAGTTGGTAGAGGAGGCTCTGGATTAGGGGACTGTGAGCATGGCATCATGTGGTTGGCTCTGCCCTCAGCCTCTTCACCCCACCGTGAGCTCCAGCTGGCATGGCTGAGCAAAAGGCCTGGCTGCTCCTTGCAAGCTGAGGGCCTAGCAGAGCTGAAGGCCTCTCTAGAGCAGGTGGGTCCCAGACTTTCCTGCCATCCCACTGAGCATGCTCCAGACCCAAGCAAAAGGAGGCTGCATCAAATCATGCAGGATGCCACCATGTGGAAGCCTGGCCCATGTCGGGGATGGCAGCACCCAGAGTTGCATAGAGGGGGCAGAGGTGGCACAACAGGGCCCAGCACCCAGGCTGAACGCCAGCATTCAGCAAGGAAGGGAGAAACAGGGCGTGGCTCTCTGCAGGAGAAGGAAGAGGTGACAGCACCTCATGCTACTCAGTGGCACCCAATATGACTTCTCAATGAGAGGGAGGGGGGGCCATTGTGGCACATCCACCAGCCCTGCTCACTGACACATCCTGCAGATAGAGGGGGTACAGCCCCTGGAATCCCCCACCTGCATACCTCCACAGGGGATGGCCATGGTTCTGCAGCTGGCAAAGACCTCTGTGCCCCCATAAGGAGGGGGGAGAGGGATTTGCCTCTATTCTCACCTTCCAAGCAGCTCTTCAAACTCCATCACAAAACCCCCAGTCATCCTCCTTCCTCCCAGGAGGTCTGGGAGAGGGGACCAAGTGGGACCTTTCAGAGGAACTCAATCAGCCTCATTAGAGGCCTCTGGATTTTCTGTTGTTTCCTGAGGATGAAAAGGGTAGGGCTGAGCCTCAGGCTCTCAGCCCTCCAATTGGCTTCCCTGTTCCCTCTGCGCTGGTCCTCCTGCTGCCCCAGAAGTAACTGCCTGGCCTTTGTTCATATCACACAGGAGTGCCGCCAGCTTTTTTGGCGCCCCAGGCGGTGGAAGGTCCCGCCCCGAAATACTGCCCCCGACAGAAGCGGTGGAAGATCCCGCCCCCGAAATACCGCTGACGACCAGGGCAGCCAAAGGTTCGGCCACTGCGGTCGCCACCCCTAAATGTTAGTGCCTAGGCGACCGCCTAGGTCGCCTAATGGGTTGCACTGGCCCTGATATTACAGACCCCAATGGATCCCTCCCTTGGCCCCAAACTTGTCCCAGCTGGGCACAGGCAGAGAGCAGGAGGAGGGGAGGATCCTGCGTGATCCTCCCCCAGCCAGAGTTGCTGCAGCCACTAAAGTCCTGGCCTGTCCTGGCAGGGGGTGCTGAAGGGAGCAGGACAGGAGCACTGGATGCAGGGGAGCTCTCAGCTGCTCCTGTCTGAACCTCTCCCAGCAGAGGATCCTGGTAGGCACAGGCTGCGGAGCACAGCCGGGGTGTTAGTTCCCCCTACTATGCCGTGGGGCTGTAGTAAGGTTCTAGCGGCCCAGGAAGTGTCTCCCCACGGCTGGCTGAGTCAGCCTCCATTGTCAGTAGCAGCTCAGCCTTCCCATCCATTACCTAGTGCTGCTGCCTGTGTAAATATTAATAATGAGTTCGGCACATGGAAACAGGGCTGAGCAGATAAGCTATCAGAGGAGAGCATGTCCGTTCACACCTGCCAGCCACTGCAGGAGCCTCAGCGGCACCAGGCGGGCGTTCGCTTCCCCCCGCTCTCTCCCCAAGCCGAGGAGGATAGGACTGTTCCCTCCCGGTGGGGATCTCCCTGGGGACGCAGTCTGAGGGCACCCCACCAGGGTCTCAGTCAGGCTGAGGAAAAGGCACTATAGCCGGACCTGGTCAGACACCTAGGCATTGCAAACCTAAGCCATGGTGCAGTGCTCTCTCCCACGAGTGGATGGGGGCTTAGAAAAACTACACTCCCTTTACTACACTGGACTGGGACTCAGGAGACTTGGGTTCTATTCCCAGCTCTGCTGCTGAACTGCAGCATAACCATGGGCAAATCATTTCACATCCCGGTGTCTCAGTTTCCCCCTAGCCCTTTGTCAGTTTAGCCTGTCAGTTCTCAGGCTCACAGCCCCTAGCATGAGGGGACTCTGACCTTGCTCAGGGACTCTAGCTGCTGCTACAATACAAATAACAGTGAGTAATGAAAGCGCTACATCCACCAAATGACCTTTGGGCCTGGGCTCCCTGGCTAACTCTCCAGCTCAGCCAGAGAGCAACCCCTGCACTGCTGCTATCATAGACAAACAGCCAGGGTTGACTGAGAGCTCTGAGCTGGGGGATCTGCGGCTGGAAACACTCCATTGTTTGCAGTTCTGACAGTCCTCTGGGCTGAGCAGGGAGCGCTGGCATTACCCATGGCATGGGGGTGAGGCCAATTTCTTTTTGTAACTGGGGTCTATGCCTCTCCCCACAGTGATCTCATTTCAAAGCCTCAACATGCCTCAGTCTATCGCCTGCAGCTAGTGAAGAGAACACGCATTCCCTGCCCCAGGCCTCAGGATCGGAGGAGGCTGTGTGGCCTACTGGGAAGAGCATGCAGCAGAAGCTGGGATAATCCTGGGTTCCAGTGTGGATAATGCAACTGACTCACTGGGAGGACGAGTACATGAACTTACATGCCTGGAGCTGACCCTAGGAAACCTCCCTGTGGCACCAGGCCCATACGAGGATGATCCCAGCTCCTAGTCCAAGCTCGTCCCAGTAGGGCACACAGCCACCTCCAATCCTGAGGCCTAGAGCAGGGAGAGCATGTTCTATGTCTAAAGGCATGTATGGTAAGTCACTCCATCCAGCAGCCGGGGTACAGGGGAGGAGAGGAGGTTAGCACACTCAGACTCTTTCAGGCACACCCACAGGCCTCCAGCCAGGCCAGATGGAGTCAAGGAAGCTGCTAATTCTGTCCCTTCATACTGAGTCTCAGTGTGTTAGCAGAGACTCCCACTCACATGGGACACTGCAAACAGTCTGGCTGGTGAAGCTCAAACAGCACCACAGAAAGGGCTAGTTTCTGCTGTGCAAACATGAACCACTCCAAGCAGATCAGCTTCCAAGTGCTCCTCCACTGGCTGCATGGACTGTTTGCTCAGCCCCATGTCAGACGTAACCTGATTTTATTCAGGATGTTCTCAGGGTGTCCAGGGAGGGTCGCTGTTTGCTTGGAATGCTATGGCTCCAGGCCACAATCTTGCCACGAGTATCCAACAGCTTTATTACAGTAGTGCCTATAGACTCCAGCTGAGATTTAGGGCTCTATTGTGCTAGGCACTGTACACACATTGTGCGAGACAGTCCCTGCCCCAATGAGTTTAGAATCTAAACAGATAAGGGCCCGAAGGGGACACTGAGGCACACATGCGGGAAGTGAGCTGCTCAAGGTCATACAGCAGGCCAGATCTCCCAAATCCCAGTCCAGGGCTCTAGCCACTGTACTGTACTACCAGATCGCTCCCAACTAAAACCAGGGAATGGCAGGAGTGACAGCTCCAGTCCCAGCAACCGGGAGCCATCTTTGGCCTATTTGTTGTTTCCTTTTATAAAGTGGAGCCTGGAGATAGTTCGCCAGCTTTTCAAGCACAATAACCCCCTTCTGGAGGAGTCTGCTGAAAAGAACATTGACTTTTTGTTCAATAAATAACATGGGAGCGGAAAAAAAATATTTGATGATGCTTCTGCATAACAATTATTTTACTGTTCCACTGAAGATCCTATCCATCGTTCTAATTGCCAGAGAGATCTCATCTTCACTTCACCGAACTGTAAATGTTCTCCAGATGTTAACACGAAATCTTTGCTCTCTTAGCACATTAGAAACTGACAGCCCTGCAGTCCCCAGAGTACATTTGGAAAAAGATATGCTAGGGGGCACCCTGAATAAATTGCTGATGTGCCCTTTCTAATCAAGGCTACAAAGCACTCTTTGTATAGGGATGCTGGGGACCTACTGAAATTACCAGGGCTTGCCGATGGGAATTTATGTCTCTTCATAAACATTAACACTATAGTTTACTATTGAGAGACTAGGGTATAACTCAGAGGAACCCTAAGCACCAGTGCTGTAAGCAGATTAGCCACGGCTCTCCACAGACATGGATATGATATTACATTGATTCTAAGAGGGATACTTGGGAGGTCGCAGCAAGCATAGCTATTGGGGGCTCTCACATGGGGGGTCGGGACCCTTCAGGGGGTCGTGAGGTTCTCACATGGGGGGTCGCGAGCTGCCAGCCTCCACCCAAAACCCTGCTTCGCCTTCAGAGTTTATACTGGTCTTAAATATATTTAAAAGTGTTTTTAATGTATAAAGTGGGGGTCACACTCAGAGGCTTGCTGTGTGAAAGGAGGCACCAGTACAAAAGTTTGAGAATCATTATTTTAGATTACTGCCAATATACTCAGTTTTAAAGCATGCCACTACTGCTTCCTATATGTTACTACGCTTATCAACAGTCTCAGCAGTTATGGGCATGGTAGCTTTCTACAGATAAACTCACAGCTCCGTACCACAGACAGTGTAACTTACTATAGAGCTCCTGGCAGCTCTCTGCAAGCATGGGCAGTCTGCTGTATGCTACTGCTGCTATCCTCGTGGGGAATCACTACTAGCACACGCCTACAGCAGTTAGCATGAATAAGGTCAAGATCTGCTTCTAAAAGTAGCTGCCTGTAAATATATTGTAGGTTACTAGTGGTAAATACTCGTAGCCCTTCTGGAGCCGCGTATTGTGCTATTGGCATAGGCACAGCTAGCTGTAAGCAATGACAATGCACAGCATTAGTCATGGAATAATTATTGACAATGCTACAGAGCTCGGATCTCCTCATCCTATGATACTGCATGCTAAAGGAGACTAATTGCTTGAGGAGCGCATGCGGTCTTAAATTAAACCCCGTCAGCACATGCATTGCCGCAGCCAGCTTCCCCAGATCACCCCCGGGCTGTTATGCCACAGCCAGGAATCCTCAATCTGTTGTATTTAATCAATCACAAGCCAATTGTTTTTAGCACTAGGGAACAGTCATAGGTTCATCTTGTAGGCCACAAAAGGCTTTTTGGCATAGTTCTAATAGTGCATTCAGATCCAGGGCTTAGGCCCCTAGGTGTCCGTACAGTGCCAAGCACAGCCTGGATCTCGGTTGTGGCCTATAGGCGCTACAGCAATACAAATAATCCATCTGCCGCAGTGACCCCGGCTGGCCCAAGGGAGAGCCTTGCAACCCCTACGCTCCAAAACACGGGTTTCAGTTTGGAGTGTCAATACCCACACACAACAGAGGTGGCCTCTGATGCTGCACAGGGCCCCATTTTTCCAGAGCACCCAGAACACAAGCATCCAGCCACCAGGAGGTTCCCCTTGCACTGGTGCCAGCTGACCACAGCAGAGATTGCATCACTCTCCCTGCCTCACTCCTGTGGAGTGGGTGAGTGTTCAGAGGCCATGCAATCCCACCCAAAGTTTAGTGAGGGCCTGAGGATGCATCCCATGGGGAAGCTGGGGGAAGCTCCACACAGGTCCCACCCACCTGACCTGGATGTCAGAGGTGCCGAGTGCACACAGCTCCAGCCAAAGTCAGTGGGAACTGCAGGCGCTCACCTCAGAAAATCATGCCCAAAGGGGACAGGCTTAGGGAGGACTTGCACTGGGCAGAGGAGCTAAACAGGTGAACACTATAAGGGCAGTGTGTGAGCGTGTGTGTGTGGGGGGAATGGGCCAACGCAAGCCCCCCCTTCGCCCCCTGCACACACACCCCTTCATGGCAATAGCATTGCCCCATCCCGTGAAAACTAGGGGAGATGCTGGCCCAAGTGGGTTTGCTGAGATGCGTCCATCTGCCTTGGCAAATCCTACATGCCGATCCCTTCCCATAGCTCCAAAAACCAGCACAGCCCCATAAGGACAGGAAGTGTCACTCAATGGTTACAGCAGGGGCCTGGGGAGTCAGGACTTCTGGGTTCAGTTCTGAGCTCTGCCACTATTGAGTGAGCTTGAGCAAGTCACTGCCTGGCTCCGTGCCTCAGTTTCCCCATACATATCACATGGGCAATGCTCTCGCATGCCCAAGTCCTCCGAGCATTGATTGATGAGTGTTTGCAGAATGCTTGGAGTGCCTCAGATGGGAGGGGTGAGAGCAGGGCCGCTATTACTGTGGGCGCCATGCCGGGCTGCTGCCCAGGGCTCTACACGCTCAGCATCTTAACGTACCTTCAGTTCGGTTTCTCAGAAGACCTATCAATGAGGAAGTTTCCATGACGCACGCTGCCACGGTAACGAAGGCCTTCTGCAGGAGGCAGGAAGCTGCCTGCCTGACACTTCCTGTGCAGGGGAGGCCTCACATGTAGCTGACCCTGGGCTCCCATGCTGAGCTTGGGGCCTGCTATCAAACCACAGCCTCCCCTCTGGTCGTCTTTCATACACACCCGGCCCCTCCTGCCTGCAAACAGCAGACCTGCATGGCAGCTTGAAGCCTTCATCCCCCCGCCCCTCCACCCCCACCCCACAACTGCTGTCGCTTTGTCCTGTTGAACAGCAGGCCGATGCAGACCACAACTGCATTGCAGTGCCTACCCGAGCTCCCCTCCCCACAACGCGCTTCCTGGCCAGTTTGGAAACTAGAGATCAGCCCTCATGGGAGAACGCAGATCTGGATGTGGAACTGGCTGGAGTTGGGGGCCAGGCCCAGCTGTGCTAGAAGCTAAGGCTACCTGCATAGGGCCCACTCCGATCACTGCCCCACTAATTCACTGCTCTCCTCTTTAACACCCTCACCCTCACCAACCCCTTCTCCCTCCAGGTCACGTCTCCCAGCAAACGCAGCTCTCTGCTTCCATCAACCATGTAGGACTCTGCTCCCAGCACATGCATGCGCCTGCACTCACGCCATACAGGTCAGCCCTCAATCTTCTTGGTGAGGTAGAGCCTAAGGATTGACCCAAGCAGCTGCCTTCCGCTCACATGTGGCTCTCAATCTGCCACTGGCACCAAGTCCCTTTTCCCACAGCGATCCAGCTGCCCTCAGTAAACCTGTGCCAAGTAGGTGGCATGACACCAAAGACCGTCAATGAGGCCGTGAGCAGAGATGATGCGCCCATTTCTTGTATGGGAGAGCAGCATGTCTGGCTAGCGCCCAGCCACGGAACATAGGGTGCCAGGGAAGCTGGGATTGTTGCAGGTCTGTGGCACGAGACAGAGATGGGCCCTGTGGACAGAGTGATCTTACAATTACCCCACACAGCATATTTCACCTAAATCCATCCCAAAGCGCTTTACAACACACTCATACAGGAAGAACTTCCCCTGCCACTAACATGCAGCCACCTCTGAAGTGGAGCAGAGCAACTGTTTTAACAATGCACAGCAACCCTGCGCAAGAGTTAAAGACAGGGAGTAGGGATGAATACTGTACCCAACTGAAACTGCTGGGGGAATTTTTGATTAATAGAGTGCAATGACCCCTCGCTGGAACAGGGCCAGAGCTATGCCTCTCTCAGAGTGTGCTATGGCAGAGTTTTGATGCTCACAAGTGTTCTGAACATGGGTTTCCTTTTTCTTCCAAACAGCAATGAACCAAAATCTGCTCTCAGTTACAACATGTAAAACCAGAGTCACTCCATTTGACTTCATAGGCGCTACTCCAGATTTACAGTGGCGTAAGCAAGGGTAGATTTGGGTCCAGCAGCCCAGTGGCCCTTAACATGTACCTATCTGCATGGGTATCTCTAGCACATCCATCACTGCAGCTTCCAGGGGTCATGCTAGGGAACAGCCAGTAGCACCGGTTACTGAATCAGCAGTGCTGCTTCCCACTGCACCTGGTGGTTTCCCATCCAGGTCATGAGCCTGCCCGACTCTGCTTAGCTTTTCCCGGCAGTGAAAATAACCCTGTAGCAAGCCTTCCGAAATGCCACCTGCAAGTCACTGGCCTTTTTACCTGGTGGCGCACACTTGCCACTGCACATGGAAGCCATTACACTTAGCCGCCACCGGCTCCTGCCTAGCGCTTTCGCTTCACACACACTACCAGCCCCGAGTGTCAGTCCCCTGAGACCAGTTCTACAGTCAGCATCCCGCAGGTTTGGGCATACACCAGTGCTCTTAGCACAGAACAGAGGACTCCCAAACTTTTCCACGGTGTGGGTCACATTTTAACCCCGTGCTTTTCCCCTCTCACCACCTGACCCCATCTCTCAACGCCTCTGTGGCAACTCCAGCAACTGCTTCAATGGAAACATAACATTGGGAACGCAGTATACATACTGGCGCTGGGACGTAATGCAATATGACAGCTGGAAATGTTCTCTGCGGACACCAGCAGGTGCTTCACAGATGTCTTTTTAAATAAGGCTCAGGATTGCTGTGCCCATTTTACAGATGGGGAAACTCAGGCAGGTGCCCACAGCCACACGGCGACTCAGTGGCAGTGCTAGGCAGATCATCTACTCCCAGCTCCATGCCTGCTAGACCCGGCAGCATTGGATCCCTCCAGCATAGTGGGAGGAGCCCAGACCTCAGCAACTGCTCACTAAATGCGCACCAAGAACCGCCGGATGGCACTGCTAACAGAACTGGGATCAGAAATCAGCTCTTACAGCCTAGTCCTCAGCTCTGCCCCTGGAAGCACGGGACGAATTCCCCAGGACGAGCCACACAGCAGCAGTCCAGGGAGCTCCCGAGCCTGCTGAACACTCCTGCCTGGCTCCTTCCTCCCCCATGTGATGCTGGAAGCCCAGAGCCTTCCCTGCTCTGCTGTGCAGACTGCTCCCACTCTCTCTGTCCCTCACCCTGTGGATCAGGCTGGGGAGACTGAGACCCTGCCTCTGTTCTGAGCACTTCTACCCGGCTGGCTGGGCTGGGAGGGGACGGAGCAGGTAACAGGTGCCAGGGAGGGCGCCTGGCAGAGAAAAGGAGAGGCACAGAAAGGGTTGGTGCGTGGGGTGCTAGCGTCAGCTCTCCACCCACGCAGGGCTCCCCGCCTGACACCCTGGGGATCTGCCCTCCTCTGCTCTCTGTTCTTCCAGCCCAGAGCCCTGCTGCCCATCTCGTTCGCCGTCATCCATGGGATTTTCTACATTAACAAGACACACATCACAGGGAGGAAGCTTTGCCACTCTCAGATGGATCTGGTCAGCCCTGGCTCTAGGATGGTCCCTTGCCACTCTCACTCCCGCCCCTATGCTCTGAGCCAGATCCTCCCATTTGGTACAGGGGGACGAGATCCAAGATCCTGCACCTCACAGCCCCCGACTCCTTACCTTTACCCCCTGCTGCCTTCTGCCCCACCATACCCCTCACCTCATCACAGCCTCAGCTCCCCACCTTACCCCCCACTGCCACCTGCCCCATTGTACCCCTCACCCCCAGCTCCCCACCTCACCCCCCACTGCCACCCTGCTCCATCATACCCCTCACCCTCAGCTCCCCACTGCCACCCTGCTCCTTTGTACCCCTCACCCCCAGCTCCCCACCTCACCTCCTGCTGCCACCTGCCCCAGCATACCCCTCACCCCCAGCTCCCCCATGCCCCCCACTGCTACCCTGCTCCATCGTACCCCTCACCCCCAGCTCCCCACCTCACCTACCGCTGCCACCTGCTCCATCGTACCCCTCACCCCCAGCTCCTCCCATACCCCCCACTGCCACCCTGCTCCATCGTACCCCTCACCCCCAGCTCTCCCCATGCCCCCCACTGCTACCCTGCTCCATCGTACCCCTCACACTCAGATCCCCCCATACTCCCCACTGCCACCCTGCTCCATTGTACCCCTCACCCCCAGCTCCGCACCTCACCTCCCGCTGCCACCTGCCCCATCACACCCCTCACCCCCAGCTCTCCCCCCCATACCCTCCACTGCCACCCTGCTCCATCGGACCCCTCACCCCCTGCTCCCCATCTCACCCCCCACTGGCACCCTACTCCATTGTACCCCACGCCCCCAGCTCCCCATCTCACCCCCCACTGCCACCTGCCCCATCATACCCCTCACCCCCAGCTCCCCATCTCACCCCCCACTGCCACCGTGCTCCATTGTACCCCTCACCCCATCCCAGCCCTGATCCCCCATCTCCTACACACCTGCTGTGATCCTATTCTTTATTATACTCCATTAGACTCCAATTCTCCACTTTACTGCCTGCTGCTATCCCGCCCCATCATTCCGCTTTTCTCTCTCTGTCCCCCTCCACCTGCTATTCTGCCATCACACTCCTCCTCCTGTCAGATCCTCCTCCCCACTCCCCACCTCTATCCCCATACCTGCTCTGCCCTCATCACACCCCTCCTCCCTGTCAGACCTTGCTCCCTCCTCCCCACCTGCTGCTATACCCTCCGTACAGTATCTCTTCTCAACCCTGATCCCCTCTTCTGCCCCTTGCTGCTATCCACCCCCTCTTCCCCATACAGTGGTGCTCTGGCATGCAGGAGGGCAGTTATGTTGCACCCCCTCACGCTGGGCAGTGTCGCCTGGCTCACGGGAAGGGCAGATCCCCTCATGGCTGGCGTCTTTGGGGCTGCAACGTCCCTCGCAGCAAATGGAGAGTGTTCCATCTAATCCTTTCGCCGCCTGGGGTCCAGCCCACACTGCTCCTTCCACCCACAGGGCCTCCCAGGAGAGCAGCCGAGCACTCACCTCTTCAGTGGTGAGTGGCATGCAGATCCGATACTCCTTTATCAGCATGGTGGCCCCCTTGGTCTGCTGGGCTCAAGGTGCACGGGCAGCCCCTCTGGAAGGAAGCCGAGAGCAGTGGGCAGATGGGAGCACTGGATCAAGTGGAAACGTCAGTATGGAGAAAGCAGAGTGGCACCCAAGCCTCCTTCGGAGAAGGACTCATTCTGCAGGGAGACAGAAACACCCGCCCGTGGGGAGAGGAAAGATCAGAGCAGAGCAACAGCTGGGCTCCAGCCCGTATGCCCGAGGACTCTCCGATCCCTTCTTAGTCAGAGCAAAGGCTCCTCTCTCCTTCCTCCCCTGCTACCGGCACAGCTCTGCTTGTGACTTCATAAGCCGTTGCCATGGCAGTGGTTGTGAGGTCACCAAACTAGAGTGTAACAACCTGGCATGTATCAAGGGAAGGAGCTGGAGGATCCAGGAGCTGGGCAAGGAGGGGAGGCCAGCACCCCCAGCTGTGTCAGATCCACACATCAGCCACTGGGGGCAAGAAACAGCCACACAGAGGGGGAAGGGAGGGATCTAAACTGGGATTTAACCCCTACCCTGCTGAGGGAAGGTCTGCCCCTCTCAGCAGCTGCTGGTGCGGGGACAGGTGGAGCCTGAGGGGAGCAGGTCCTCTCCCCTGGGAGTCCCTGGGCCTGTACAGCTGTGCTGTTCACAGGGATGCAGGTTACACAAGTGGCTCCAAAAACAGGATGAAGTGGCACCGCAGAATGTAGCTAACCCCTGGGGGGATTCAGTGAGTGTGAAAACATCAAGGTGAGCCACATGCTGCGGGAGGGAGAGGCAGCCACAAGGAGAGGTCAGTGTAAGTGGCTGCCTCCTCACACTCCTTGTTTTACACTCATCTAGTTGCTGGTGCCCCTGCCTCCTGGGCCTGTGAGTGACAATGATTCACACCCTCCAGGAACAGCCCGGGGCCCCTTTGCAGCCAATGGGAATGTTGCTTTTGATTCCCATGATAGGTGCAGTCGGCCCCCACCTAACTCCCAGTCAGTGTAGGTTGCACCGTTGTGCCACTCCTTCCCCTGGTGTCTGATCAACCACTCCTGAAATAACTGCTGAGTTCTGAATCCACTGGGGTCACTGGGCTTCCCGCGATGTCCCCAATCTTGCCCTGGGACTAGGCAACCTCAGAGGTGCTTAGTATTAACTGGGTATTACATACCAACACAGTGCGCAGTGCTGTACAATACACACCTAATGTCAATTACACCAGGCCAGTCCCAGAGTCTCGACCTCAAGGAGTTTACAGTCCCAGGGAGATAGACCCAGTCTGGACACACGATCCCTGAGCTGCCAAGGGAGGTAAATTTCTTTAAAGGATTCTCTCCACCGTCCAACTTCCTTTTCCTTCCTCCATGTAAACTTACATCGCTACTGTAACAGGTTGGCAGCGTCTGCCTAAACCAACCTGCCCTTGAAGCTTGTGCTGAGCCAGCTGGCAAAGGGTTAAGTGGGCTCTGCTGACTTGTTATCCCAGGTGGCTAAAAAGGAGGCGGGAGTGGCTCTACAGGGACAGAGAACCTTGGGTGTGGGCTGAGCAGCCCTGAGGGAGGAACTCCAGGAGCAGCCAAGCCTATGGAGAAGGACTGACCTGAACTTTGTGCTGTTGTATCGTTAGTACCTTGGCTAACAATGCCAGTCCCCAGGATGGGGGGTGAGGTTGGGCTCTACAGGGTATGTGGAATACATCTGGGAAAGGCACTTGCTCAGTTATATACTGGCAATTACTTGTATGCAGAATAAGTGAGTGCTATTAACACCGAACAGCTTCCAGGAAGGTATTAAGAGGGCTGAAGTGAGGGTGGTTAACCAATCCAGGAGAAGCAGGAGACTTTCCCCACACATAAGGGCCCCATGGAGGAAGGTACAAAGAGAATGGGTGAAGAAGGGGCTTTGAGGAGGACAAGCAGAGGCCGTTGCAGTTAGCAGGTGAGGGAGCAGAAAAGAAGGAGGCAGAGATACAGCCGGGAGCAGGGAAAGTCCGATGGAGCCTTGACTGAGAGGCTCAGGCCTGAGGCAGCCACAGCTGATGGAGAAGCGTTTTCTGGGTGCTGCTCATACACGATCTGCCCGGGAGGAGTGATCCCCATATGCACCTGGTAGGCTGTTCAGGGCATTAGCAGCCTGGGCAATGAGGTTTGTGTGGTTTCTCCCTCTCCCCCTCACACCTGAGCAAAGGCTTGAGCTCCAACCACACCCTGGGCTGCAGATATGGGAGTTGCTGTCTCCAGTGATGACTGGTATCCAACATGCATGCAGTGTCCGTGAGAGCATGGATCCGGGCGTAAGTCCATGCTGCTTACTTGGATTTCTCTGGATTAGGTTCTACTGCCCTTTCCCCCTCGGCACTCCCATGGGGGATGAGTTGGGAGGAATTCATTCTACCTCTGCCACTCAGTACTGAGCTGTCCCACCTTTCTGAGGCCAATCACCCCCTTCACGCAGCATCCTCACTGCAAAGCCCTCTCCCTGCCCCAGCCGTCTGCTCATCTTTCTTTTCAAGAAGTAAGAGTCACACATCTCCTATTGAGATGCAAAGCTGGGAAGCAGGAGCAAGACCTCTCTCCTGGTTCTGTGAAAACCCTTCTCCATTAAGACTAGAGGAAGAAAAAAGCAGGGAGAAATGCAGGCAGCTAGAGAAGGAGCTCTGCTAGGAGAGGGAGCGGAGCTAGAACCGAAAATCCAGGGTCACGCTCCAGGCTGCAAAAGCTGCACTTCTCCTGTGATTCCCAACTGGAGGCGGAGCAGAAGGCAGCAAGAAGACAGGCCTCACATAGGCTTGGGCTGGATAGGGAGCTAGCCCAGATCCAGCTGCAGAGAACTGGGCAGATGTAACTCCTACCCTGAGGATGGATGGGCAGGCAGAGAGAGCAGCCAGGTGGCCAGACAGACCTTCTCTGACCATTGGACTGAGAGTAGAGAAAGAGAGTGCATAGGCCCATAGCCAGCAGACAGAATGCCTCTATGCCCCTATGCTGGTGGCAGACAAAGAGCCCGTACCCCCTGGATGGCTGGGCAGACCGACTGCCTAAGGTGCTGAGGAAATCAGAGCTGGAGAAACCCTGTCAGGTGCCTAGTGCATATTCTGCTCTCAGGGCACTATGTGCTAACTCACTGCAGAACTGAAGAGGGCAAGTGATCGGATGGAAGAAACAGATGCAGCATTCACCCAAAGAGGGATGCTACAGCCAGGCTGGTAAGCTCAGGGGCCTGATCTGTGAGCCTCCAGCCTGTTCATCACAATCTCAGCACTGGGGCTTGGAGAGAGCACAGGGCAGGAGGGAGACACCAAGCAAGAGGAGATCGGATCCCTTGAGTTTATGATTTGGATTGTGGTAGAGGGCCCAGCCTCAGTGAGCTAAGCACTATACACACTTCTTTGGCCCCAGCCCCACAGAGCCAACAGGGGGACACCACAAACAGATGGGGGAAGCAAAAGGGACCAGTGAGACAAAACCAGGCAAGAATGAGACGAAACATGTTTTCATGCTATGGCAGTGCTATGTCCCCAAGAGAGGCTGAGGAGGCTAATTGTTTCACCTCCACTAAACACTTATTGATTTGTGAGCTGCCTTCAGCGGAGATGCTGTGCTCAGCTCCTCTGAGGAAACTGACTCCTGAGGCGCGGCTCTGGATTTCCTCCAGTGTAAATGGGAGCCGAACCTGACCCTTGGAAAGAGCTGTGGATTTGTCCCAGCTCCACATGCCCTGGACCTGATCTGGCAGCATTTCTTCATGTGATAGCCCCATCAGCTTTGGTAGGACCTCTGACATGGGCACGGTGAGCAGCATTGGGCCCCCAGTTCGGAAAATCAGTTAATATATTACACTGAGAAGCTTATTAAGCATACACAGACCAGTAATAACAACCTTATCAGCCATGCAATAATAATCTTATCAGATTCACAGTAAATTTTATTAGATGTGCACTATCTAGCTAATGGAAACATGTAAATGCCATGCCCCAACCCTGCAACAGACACATCTGGGAGAAGCAAGGAGGACAGAGAGAGTACATTGTGGATTACGGAAATAATTACAGTAGCTGGGAAGAGACAGACCAGAACCAAACCCAAATGGAGTGTTGGGATCTGCAGGAACCAACCAGCCAGGCTTGTTTGGGGGACAGGAACTGAGTAAGGCAGATACATCCCATGTTCCTTTGCACCAGCCCTTAGTTCCATAGGAATCGAGTGGGTGGGGATTCCATTCTGTTTAGGTTCTCGCTCCTGTCCATCATTGTGGCCTCTGATCAGCAGTGTGAGAGCAACTCTATGGCGATTCATTCTGTTGTTTTTGAAACACCCTGTCTGGAGCCCTCTGAGTAATAAAATCATCTGGCTGAGCCCAGCTCCCTAGGACAGGCCAGAGCCTCTCGCATCTGATAAACTGACACTACACTTTGTCTTCACCCAAAGGCCAATTTATTTATAACGCAGCTGCTAATCCCCAGCAAATACTGGTTTTGTAGTAAATGTGTCACTAAGGTAACCTCCAGCTGCCCAGTTAAGCCTACGGCAAACACGGATTCTCCTTGCTGGGCTCCAGGCCCGCCCTGTCCTGTGGGGAAGGTGCCAGGTCCTCAGGCGGGGAGCCCTGCGCTCTGCTTTGCCCTTTCTCTGTTTGCCAACCCCCACGCCAGGGGAACAGCTCCAGGCCTGGCACAGGGAGCTCGCAGCCAGAGAGATCCCCCGACACGGCTCTAGGGCTTGGCCAACCATCACATGCCCTGGCCCAGCGATCAGGCGCTGAGGGCAGATTGGTTACCTATTAATGACACCGGTTTCATTGAGGCTTGACCTGGGGTGGGGGCTGCCCTGCCCAGAGGCTAGCGCTGGAGGCCGAAACTCACGGGAGAAAGCGGAGCCCCGCGGCACCTCGCTCCGCCCAGGTCCCCCCTTGCCCGGGCCCAGCACTGACGCGAGGGCCCGAGGCAATGGGATGGGCGCCCGAAGAGGGAATCCGCCTCGCGGCCCCGCACTGCAGGGTAGAAACTTTACAGAGCCACGGCTCGGCTGGCAAAGAGATTTCTGCCTCCACCCTGCCACCCCACCGTGCCCCCAGCGCCCACCCCTTTCCCTGTCCCATCCTCCCTCCTTTCCCTGCCCCCAGCGCCCCTTTCCCCTGTCCCATCCTCCCTCCTTTCCCTGCCCCCAGCGCCCCTTTCCCATCCTCCCTCCCGTGCCCCCAGCGCCCCCTTTCCCTGCCCCATCCTCCCTCCCGTGCCCCCAGCGCCCCCTTTCCCTGCCCCATCCTCCCTCCCGTGCCCCCAGCGCCCCCTTTCCCTGCCCCATCCTCCCTCCCGTGCCCCCAGCGCCCCCTTTCCCTGCCCCATCCTCCTTCTCTCCCTCTCGTGCCCCCAGCGCCCCCTTTCCATGCCCCATCCTCTCACACGTGGTTCCCCTGCTCCCCCCACCTGCGTTCCTGCAGCTCCCTCCCTTCCCTGCTTCTCCAGCCGCCCCCGTTCTCCATCCTCCCCCTGCACTCAGCTCACCCGGACCCGGAGCGGCGGGATTCTCCTTCACATCTGTCCGTCCCCGCGGCGGCCGCTCACAGGGAGTTTGCCTCCAACTTCCGATCCGCGTCCAAAGCGGCCCGCCGTGGCCGAGGGACCCGCCGCCTCTCCGGCGCTAGCAGCCGGGCCGGGCCGCCTGTGCCCCACAAGGGTCGGGAGCCAGCGATCCGCGCTGCCCACGCCGCTGCCACTGGGCTGCGAGTGCGGCTCCCTCACTCCGGTGCCGCCGCTCGCCGCATCCTGCCGCCGAGCCCTCGCTCACACCGACCCCTAGGGGAAAGCATCTGGCAGCGCAGGCAGCCCGGCCGGCCGGCCCTGCCCTGGGGGAGCCGCGCGGAGGGTGGAAATACCTGCCCGCCGCTAGGGAGCCGGCCGGGGCAGAGCAGCGAGAGAAACCCCACCCGCAACCCCCGCGAGCGGGGAGCCCTGACTGGCTCGGCCAGGGGGCGGGGTGCCTGGCTCAGCCGGCGGGTGGGGCTTGGTTCCCGCCTGTTTGTCCAGGAGAGGGACATCGCCAGGTTAAATCGGAGCCTGACATTTGCACACCCGCCTGCCGAGCTGCCTCAAACCCTGGCTCCGGCAGCCGGACAAAAAGGCCACTGGACTGTCACGGGGGCTGCTTGGATCCTCTGCACATTGGGCCTCTTTGAGGTGCCCAAATATGGGTTTAGGATGCTGCCTTTGCAAATGTTATCCCACATCTTAAACACTGCCCCCCCCCATACACACACACTCACACTCAACCCACCTCAATTCAGGAAAACCTTACAGGCAGTCTCTTCCCTTCTCTTTGCCCTCTGAAATCATTGTCCTGTTTGCACAGCCTAAAGTTAAGCCCAGGAGTAAGGCCTTGCAGGAGCTGGGCCTAGCAGCTGGGTTACCAACACTATTATGGATTAGTGAGTCTGAAATCCTGCCTTCTACAGTTCCCCACGGGTGGAGCAAGGCTGCCGCTCCAAGAAGCCTGCCCACTAGATAAGACATGAAGCACAAATGGACCAGGAATTTTTACATATCCAATTTACTCCCCCGTGCTCATGCTCACCTCATTCAAGACCCACTTAAAACTCTGACCCCTTGGAGGGGAATCTCACTAATACCCTAAAGTACTCCGTCTCTGTTTGTCCTAGTATGTTTTTCCTTCCAAGTGTCTCTGGTCTGTGGGTCCAGTTCTGCAGTCAGATCCAAATACACGCATTCTGACACCTATGCAAAGTCCCATAGACTTCAGTGAAGCTGCTGGTACAGATCCAATTACAGCATCAGGGCCTTAGACTAAAAAACAGGGACTGTCTTTATGTATGTTTTATACAGATTATCAGCACAAAGCAATAATAATGATCATTAATAACCAAGTAAGATTTAATGTGCTTGTTTTCTCAATGGCCATTTTCTCAATTTCTCAGTGTGCCTGTTTTCTCAATGCACTTTCAGTCAACCTGGTCATTAAACACAGAGCAGTTCCTTTTACTTTTTGTTTCCAGTTTGAAGTGGTGAGTCTCACTTGAGGGCTTTCATGCACTAACATGCCCTTGAAATATTTAGCTTGCAAACACATTCGTTAATTTGATTTCGGGTAAAAAAAATTTTTTTAATAGAAACATTTGTAATAGTTATAAGTTTTACACAACTTTAATGAACCCTCACTTTGGGGCCAGATTTAGCCCAAAAGTCTGTGCTCCTGCTGACCTCAAAGGGAGTTGAGAGCACTCACAGCCTCACAGGATTGGGCCCAAGTTTTCCAAACAGTATAAAGTACAAGCCAGACCTTCCCTGGAGACAGCGCATACCAAGTCTGTTTGCAAACACACAAGTGCTGCCTAGTATAACTCTCCCTCACCTGATCCTGACTGATCCCCTTGGAATAGGGTGCGTGCCAGGAGGGCGGAGGGGCTGGAATGGAAGAACGCTAATGGAACTCAGCAGGAAAACCTGCAAACAACCAGACCCAGGGAACAGTAACTCATGACTAGGTGCACCTGCAAGGGCAAACCTCCTGGCATCACAATGTGAAGCAAGAGCAGTGCTTGTTTTGGAAACAGCTGACTTGACAGTTCCAGAAGCCCTCTAATGACACTGGTGCTGAGACCAGAGGAAAGACCAGGGCCACTAGAATGGCTCAGCATTGTCAATTCGAACCCTGCTCCATAGAGGGGTGAACATGGGGCAGCCTGTGGATTGAATGCCATTCCCCAGGTTCTGGAATGTAGCCTGTAGCTCACCTGGTCTTTAATACACAAAGCATGGCCCTTGAAACTTTACATGCAGTGCTCCATCTTGATCCATAAGGAAGGGTTGTTTGGATCAAAGTAGCACATGGCACGCCAGGACGTGTAGTCTCCAGCAGTCACAGGATTTTATACAAATTAAAGCTGATCCCTTGGGCTTCTGGAAGTTGCTAATGCATGGCTCCCAGCTAGGCAAAGTCTGGGCATGCCCAATATAAGATAATCTGTCTTCAGTCTCATGGGACAGAAAGTTTGTAGGAATCTTTCCAAGCCAGTTGGAAGAGGTGGCCACTGGGACTTCTGTAAGGTTTCAGTAATGGCCTTTTCCTCTGTTGCTGTCATGACCTGACCGACTCTTGATGCATCCAGGCAGGGAGAAGGAAAGGAGGTATTTCCACAGTCCGTGATTTTTCTCTGTTAAAACAAGGTAACATCCATCTACTTTTGCCATGAAGAAAATTTAGCAGCAGATCTACACCACCTAGTGGTGATGGAAACCATTGAACGTGAAATCCTTAGGAAAGGACTTTGTGCGCTGTAGCGTTCAGCCTAATATCCCAGGTTTCTTTGGAAATCAGGGGCTTACTGCCATCCATTTCTGAATCAGGCATATAGGGAGGCTGGGAGTGGGGAAGATAGAAGTATCAAGCCTGTTATGGTCATGAGACAGACTGATATCAATTCAGGGGAGTTCCTATCAACACCCAGCGTGGCATCGTTTATCTGCCTCAGAGGCATTTTTAGTGGGTCCATCACCATTGTGTCTTGGCACATGCTTCACAAATTTAAATGCATTAATAAGCCAGAAAGAGCTGAGAACCCCAGGGGCCAGACAGGTTGCTGGTGTGAATTAGCCCAAATCCACAGAAGCCAATGAAGTTGTACCAGTTTACGCCAACAAGGAATTTAGCCCCAGATCTGATTCACTCAAGATGCACTGGTCAGAGTGAAGGAGGGCATGTGACTCAGGCAGGCATGTGTTTTGTACGTGTGGTGGTGTTTGCATCCTGGAGTCGGTGGGTGTCCCCTAGCTAACTGGGCCGTGTGAGGATTGGTCTACACTAGATTAGATCGACCCAGTTATAGCTCTCAGGGGTGTCCTGAGTGACGTTGTTAAGCTGACCTAAGTCCCCCTGTAGACAGTGCTTGGTCAACAGAAGAAATCTTCCCTCCCATTGGCATAGGTAACGTCTATACTAGCTGTGCCACTATAGCATTCAAGTGTAGACAAGCCCTGAGGCTGGTCTGTGCACAGGCAGCTGTGTAAATGGATTTGGCCCCAGGCTTGTTTGTGGATGTTGGACATACGAGATTCCCCCGGACCACCAACGTCAGTGTGTGTGACCGGGCTGGAGCGGGGAGCATTTCTCTCGCCTCGCTTGGCTGATGAGGAGGGGGATAAATTTAGCCTTTGTCTTTCCAGGGAAGCAACACTGATAAATGGACAAGATGGATATCAGCTTTCCTTGAGGCAAACACATGCTGTTAAAAATAGTGCCAAGGACACCAGGAGCAGGAGCTGATGTAGCAAAACAGGCCTGGGAAGGTGAGAGCTCAGCATCACATTGGCCTGCCAGCTAGGGATGAACTTGAGTAGCCCTTCGGCTGGTAGGGTGCCTGCCAGCACAGGAAGAAGAGCTCAGCAATATCTTATGCTCAAGTAAGATTCTGCTCAGCAACCCTCCTCACAGCACACATGCACCCCATGCCAGCAAGCCAGTGCCTCCATCTCTCACACAAACACCTCTATAATCCCCTTCCTGTGGCTAGAAACCCTGACCCCATTTCCCCACACCGCTGCACAAACACTCCTATAATGCCTTCCCCTTGGCCCGAACTCCTCACCCCACAACCTGCCAAGCCCAGCGCTAAATAAAAACACCTGTACTTCCCTTTGTAGGAGAGTGGAGATTGAAGAGCAGATCAGACAAGCTGTTGGAGCTCCACCCCCATTGATTCCAGCTAGAAAGAGAGGACATTTAGTTGGCCACATGCAGAAGTCTCAGGACGAATACTGACATTTCTCCTAAAATATTCCATGGAGATTTTCAGAGGCCTAAAGAATGTAAGTTCTCTGCCCTGCGCTATGCAGGACATCAGACCAGATGATCAGAATGATCCCTTCTGACCTGAAAAATGTCTGGGTGAAAACCTGGCCTCCATTGAATCAATGGAAAAACTCATTGACTTCAACTGGGCCAGGATTTCACCCTAGGAATCCATGAAATAGCACTGACCCAGATGAATGGCACCAAGCAGCATCTGCATGGGAGTTGGTATTGGAACCAGTATTTAATGAGGAGCATAACATAATCACGGGGGCCAGGCTATGTACCCCTCTAGCCCACCTTCCCCTTTGAGGGCTTCTTCTGCCCCAATTCATCTTGATGGACAAATTGGAGCACCACTGATGAAGACCCTACAACTGATCTACATTTGATGGGATGAGGAATCCTCACTTGCCAAAGCCTCTCTGCACCAGGGCAGGGTAAATGGGGCGACCTCTCCTGCCATCCTCTGGGCAGAGCTTCTTCATTAACTCCATTCGATTTGGTGCACATACCATGTGCCAGAATTTTATGTCCCCACACTGACCTTTACCTGCTACTGGGTCCCATGTCTGGACTAGAGTCATGGCCCAGAACCCAGCTGCGACAAGGGAAGCTGACATTTTCCGAGAGAGAACACCAAACCAGACATGCTACACCTGAGCTGCCCAGATGCAAGCATCCCACTTCTCAGGGAAGGGAGTGATCTCTTTTCTCTCTGTGCTATTACAGCAGTGTGGGCCAAGGGCAGACGTGCAAGATTAATTTCAACGGGGAGGGAAGAACTGTCCCTTAAAGTCACAGACTGATTCAGCAAGGTACCTGAGCATGTGAGCAGTCCCATTGACTTCCGTAGGGTTACAGTCTGGGTGACAATGGGAGCGCTCATGCTTATCCAGGTACATGCTTCCTGAGTTTGCACTAGAAGCGTCGAGTGCCTGGTGCAGGAAAGTATTGAGTTTAAGATGAATATTCTCCAGCCTCCCATAGAATGCCATGGACTGGGTTTGGGCAAGGAGCACAGAGGTTAGAAAACCCCAGGTGGGCTGCATGCCCCTTGAACTTAGCACTCAGTCCCCTACCCCAGTGAGTCCGAGCAATCAGGTACCTTCTTCATGTGGCCTCTGGTTCCGCATCAAAATCAGGGAATAATTAGTCAGTAGGCAAAGGCTGCATGGAATGTGCATCCATACATTGCCATGGAGATGCCATGTGGAAGTCTCTTCAGGTTCTGCAACACCTTCCTGAAACACTGTGAAATCACAAGCACCGTGTTAGCCTCTGGTGCTAGTCGGGACTGACACCCCCTGTGACCATCAATACATCCCTCGTCTCCTCTGCCCTATCTGTGACCTTGCCTTTCAGCAGAGTGCATGAGGCCATGCTCTTTTCCCACCTCCCCAGCCACCTCTCCCATACCATTCTGCGCTCATTTCATGCTGGGTATTCCACTTAGGGCCTGATTTTCAGAGGCAGTGAGCACCCACAACTGGTTGTGCCAAGCTAGGAACCCAAAAACGACTCATCTCCCCACTGGACTGATGTTTGTCACTAAACCATGCTGCTCTTTCTTTTGTAACATCTGCCTATTTCTCTCCATTCCCACTGCCAATAACCCCCCTCCACCCTTGACTCTTTCTCATCCTAACCCCTGCAGCTCCCTTTTCTGAGGTCTCCTGCACTGTCACCTCCATTCCCTCTTCAACCAGTCCAGAATGCTGCTGCAGAAGTTGTCTACCGGGCATGCTGCTCTGACTGTGTCCAGACTTTCTTCAGATCTTTTCACTGGCTTTGCCTTCCTGCCTGCATCAAACTGAAGCTTCATGTCTTGTAAACCTACCTTCTGTCTGCCTTCTTCTTGACTCATCTCACCTACCAATCTATGACCAACCTCCCCCACACCTCACCTGTACACACACACCTCGGTCCGTGAGATGGTGAAAGGTTTCTATATTTGACTTCTGCTCTAGCCCCAAAGTGCTAAAGAATCCCACAGAACATTTCATTGGTGTGCTGTGGCCACTGGGCTCTCCCAATTCCCATGGAAAAACCTTCTCCACTTTGGCATTTGCTGGAGGTCTCGTTCCTCAGTTATGGTCTGATCCTGCACCCAGGGCCGGCTCTAGCCATTTCGCCGCCCCAAGCATGGCGGCACGCCGCGGGGAGCGCTCTGCCGCTCGCCGGTCCCGCAGCTCCGGTGGACCTCCCGCAGGCATGCCTGCGGATGCTCCACCGGAGCCGCGGGACCAGCGGATCCTCCGCAGGCACGCCTGCGGGAGGTCCACCGGAGCCACCTGCCGCGCTTCCGGCAACCGGCAGAGCGCCCCCCGCGGCATGCCGCCCCAAGCATGCGCTTGGCACACTGAGGCCTGGAGCTGGCCCTGCCTGCGCCCACCGATGTCAGTGAGTTGTGCCACTGACTCCCCCGAGGAGCAGGGTCAGTTCCATGGAGCACTGCTGTCTTCTCTGCTGCTTGGGAAGTCGCCTCTGACCATTTCTATGCAGCTCTGCAAAGACATCTACAGACATCATGATGCCTGCCATTGAGCTGCCCCTTCCCACACATGGCTCAGTGGGTGGTTCCCACCCACTGAGCCCCCTCATGTCTCTGCACCTGTGTCAGGTGATTCCCACCTACTGAGCCCCTCCATCCCTCAGATCTCTCTATGCCTGAGCTGGGCGATTCCTACCCATTGAGCCCCCTCTCTCCTCGCAGATTCACACACAGAAAGGCAGAGCCTCACCCATGTTGACATGGCATGGCACACACGGGGAGAATTGGCCATGTGCCAAGAAACACACACACACATAGACACGCCTTGGCGCTGAGGTGCACTCTCAACTCATGCCCAGTGCGCGGGATGGCAGAAGCTCACGAATCCACCTTTGCGCTGGGACCCCACCCAAGCAGGGACTCACGGGCGAGACACACACAAAAGCAAAGTCACACTGAGATACAACACACACTGAAGCAGAAAGTCACATGCCCACCCTCTCTCTCATCTCCCCCCAGCAAAGCAGATTACACATGCCCTAGCCACACATCATCACATCGCTCCAGCTGAGCTGCACAGCCACGCTTATGTGCTGACACACACACACATCCTGAAGCTCTGCTGGCTTAAGAGTCAGCGAGCGTGCGACTTGCTAAACGGAGCCCAGAATAGAGCAAACTGAAGGATTGCAGGTTGCTTTTTACAGCAACATATCAATCCTGGGAGACAGAGGTTCCACGGAGCGCGGCTCCTCGTAGACACAATTAGAGCAGCTCGCTGGCGCGGTGCTTGCGTCAAGGGCAGGCACGCGTCCCCTGGAGGGAGCCTCACGTCTGCGGCCTTGGCACCGTTCTTGAAGTCCCAGCCCCAAGCAGTCTCAGTGTGAAGGGCAGAGCCGAGCCCTGCATCTCTGAGTGCGCTGGCCTTTGCAGCCAGTCGCTTGGTCATGCCTCTAGTTTGGGATGGCTGGTGAATGAAAGGGCATCCCACCTTGCCAGGCTTCGGTGCAGGGCCTTGTGCGGAGCAGTGAGGCCACGGTGACACCTCTTCATAGGTCTCTTAGCCAAGCATCTGAAATGCCTGTAACAGGTGCAAACTGGCTTGTCTAGTTCAACTCCAAATGGCGGATCCCGAGCCAACCCGCTGCTGCCCCCAGAGAGACAGTCAGTGAATGGCTAGGGCTAGAGGGGAGGCTCAGCCACCCCCATTCTACCTACCAGCTCCCTGGCCAGCAGCCCCGTGCTGTGGCTACACTTAGGCAGAATGGTTCAAGGCATGGCGCCAGTGCCTGAAATCCAGGACGGAGTGATGCTAGGGCACATCCGAAATAGAACCGAGGATGTGAGGCAGGAGTGGGGAGGGGCAGGGGGACATGTGGGGGCCCACAGCAGGGTCCAAGCACCCTCTGTATGAGTCCCCCCTCCCCCTGTTTCCCCAGCCAAGAAGAAACCAGGAACGGAGGGGACAGCACCAAAGGAGGAGGAGAGCATGGGCCCCGGGGGGACACCTAGGCAGCCCCCAACTGGATGCAGAGCAGGAGGCTGGCTCCCTGGAGGAGGAGAAGGTGGCGGTGGAGGCAATAATGCAGCAGGAGGGGAAGCCCAGGGGGAAGAGCCCCCTCTGAGGTTCACAGCTTGTGCCCAGGCAGGTGCTGGCCTCCTGCGCTTCGCCCTGATGGCCTGGCCTCCGAACAGGGCCCCCTCCTGCAGGTTGTCTCCCACTTCCTGCCATGGTGTCTGTCCTGCTGCCATTTTTTTTTGGGTGGGGGGGGATGCCTGCATGCCCGGCTGGAGTGGGGAGGACGAGGGGGGCTGTCCCGCTGGACACAGGCATGTTGTCCAGCTACATCCCTGTGCCTTCCAATTTCCTTCTGCTGGCTGCTGGCTGCTGGCTGCAGGGGGTGGGATCCCCCTGGGATACAGATATGTCTCCCATCTCCCTGCCTGGCCCGGGGGACATACGCATACCTGCATGAAACTGCAGCTTTTGGTCCCCTCTGGTACTCCGCACTCTGGAGCCACTGTGTGCTGGCTCCAGCATCGGTGTTCCTTGGTGCGTGCGCCCGACCCCTAGCTGTTAAGGTATTCAGCATCCCCTGCCTATGTCAGGAGATCTGTGGGCACTTGGCTGGCATTGCAGACTGAGGCCCAGCTCCTGGGGAGGGTGGGGGTTTGAGGTGGGCTTCCCCTGGCTCATCCCCCCACTCCAGCTTGACAAGGCTACAAATGCAACTCCGCTGGGGAACCAGCTCGACGCAGTTCCAGTCTGGAGCAGGAATGCAGTCTCAGGCCAGATCCAGAACCAGCCTGGAGTCTTGCTCCGAGACACAGATACGTTCTGGATTGTGCTACAGATGGAGCCAGGTTAGCCCACGGTGAGGGCTGGGTCCCTGGCAGGGCTGCATCTGTAGCATGGGCAGATCCCTAGCAGAGACCCTGTCTGTACTGCTGTCCCCATCAACGCTCTCACCCGACTTCCACTCGCCTGTGACCACAAGGGCAGTAAGAGCGGAGCAGTGTGGCTGGGGCCTGCCAGAGGTTGTGACGACCGGAACACACCCAGCCAACGCACTCTGGGACAAATGCGGCGCTGCTCTGGCAGGATTTACTCCTGTCTGTTGGCCTGCCTTTGAGCCAGTGTTTTCTGTCTGGATATCTGTGCATGTGCCTCTCACATGGTGTAGAAGAGGAACTCACCATGGGCGTGCACCCTCCTGGCTGAGCATGGCATAGCAGGGTCTTTTCCATGGGTGCCAACAGCTGCTCTAGCCCTGCAGTCGTCCATTGCTTCTTGCAACTCAGCCAGCGAGTCCCACCTCTCTGGAAGTAAACTAAGTCCAGCTCAACAGCAGCCTCCTGGCTTCTCCCTGGGCCTTCAGCCTCACCTCAGACCTTATTGGCCCTCCAGCCCTTGTCACTGGGGGCCTTCATGCCACCATCCCCTGGGAGCCAACAGGAACCCAGGACCCTGTAGCAAACAGCTAAGCTCTGTCTATTCAACCTCACTGCTTCCTTCCTAGGCTACTTCCTAGCTAAGCCTGTCACTAGGCCTCCCTCCCAGCCCCTTCCAGTGCTCACTCCTCCACAGATCTCCAAAGGAGGATGCATTAGACACAGGGGACAAAACCTACGCCAGGCCCACCTGCCCCAAGGAGGCTCTGGCATCCAGCAGTCTCAGGCTTGCCCTGGCCTCCCTCCAGTAGATCTACCCCTTTCCCCCGTAAGCCCCCGCTGAGCTGGGCTTTTCCTCTTTTAACTCCTCCCTCCAGACTTGGCACCGCTCACAGTTGTAATGGGGCGCAGCTGATCGAGCCCACAGGCTCCTCTGAACCCCTTCCTGGCCAGAGAGGGGCTGCAGACTCCATCACACTAGAGGGCTGTCTGGGGTGGGACGGAGGTGCAAGATGGCCAGCAGGCAGCTTCCCCTTCAGAGGCCTTGCTTAAGGGAAGTGCTGGAACAGTTAGTTCTGAAGCCTCTGGCTGGGTCACCTGCGGAGCTCGAAGCCCCATTGGCCCTGCAGGGTGACACCCAGCTGGTAGCAGAGGCTTCTGCTGTCAGAGGGTTGCCTGAGCCCTGAGGGGTGCATTCCCTGGCCAGAGAGGGGCAGGGTGCCTGACGCCGGAGGGGCACGTTTTCTGGCTGGAGAGGGGCAGGGGGCCTGACGCCCGAGGGGCGCATTCCCGGGCCGGAGAGGGGCAGGGGGGCTGACGCCCGAGGGGCGCGTTCCTGGGCCGGAGAGGGGCAGCGGGTCTGACGTCCCAGGGGGGCGTTCCCGGGCCGGAGAGGGGCAGCGGGCCTGACGCCCGCGGGGGGCGTTCCCGAGCCGGAGAGGGGCAGCGGGCCTGACGCCCGAGGGGGGCGTCTGTAACCCACACACTTTCTCGGGGTGGTGTTCTGTCCCATCTAGTGGCACCAAGACCACTTAGAAAGCGAGCAATTAATGAGTCTGCTCTACAGCCTTTAGCTCAGGCACCAAGCTCCACAGACCCCAGGTTCGATCCCACCTGCTGACAACTGGGGTCTGTTGGCGTTACATGTCCTCAGCCTGGAGAGGGGCAGGGCCTGGAGCCCAGAGAGGGCCCTGTAACTCTGACAGACTGGGGGCATTTGGGACACCTGCATTTCTTCCCTCTGGGAGCCTGTGACCAGGAATACGGTGTTTTCTGCAAACAGCAGATTGTCTAACAGCAGGGCCAAAGATCTAGAGGGAGAAGGGTTTTAGAAGAACCAGTGTACGTGCATGTGTCTGACCTACAGTCCTACTGTAACTGTCCCCAGCTAGAGCTAGGCAGCCCAGCTCCTCCAGCCAGCCCTCCCCAGGCTCTGTGTCTGCATGTCTTTTCCATCTGCCTCCCCCGCCCCCTGCACTGTCCCCAGAGCAGCTTTTACATCCTGCCAGGTTCTTTGTTAGTCTCAGCAGGTTTTGTCCTGCCTGGTCAAACCAGTTTTGAAGGCTCAGCAGGGGATCGAACAAGAGTCCCCAGAATTAAGTGCTGGCAGCACTATCCTCATACCACTGCTTGAGCCTCGTCCATCCTGCCAGGACAGCTGCCCTAGGAGAGGCTCTGATTTACAGAAAACACCAGGCTGACATACAGTGGTAAGGGATTATCAGCGAGCAGCTCGCTATTTCTCACAATGGTCTTCCATTTCCAGGGTCCGGGGCCCGTGCAGGTCCCTCTGCCTAGAGACAGGTTTCACCCCTTGTGCTGCTGAGAGACTCTTAAGTACACAGCCATAGAGAGGGCTATCCACAGGACAGGCCCAGCACAGGCAGGGCAAATTTCCCCACAGGGCCCGAGGGGAGCCTCTCTGCAAAGCCAGCCAGCCCACATGTCAGCTGTGATTGGTCAGTGTGGACACTTCTGCATTGGGGACTGGGCTGCCACCTCCCTATACATAACACAACACAACACACACACACTGCCTACAGACCAGCCAGCAGATCATACTGACCCATGTTGGATCTGATCTGGTGTTCACAATGAAAGTGCCGCCCTGTTCCTTCTTCCGTGCTGTACCACCACAACTCCCAGAACAGGCAAGGCTGGAACAGGCTGGTATTATAAATCAGACACTTGCAGGGTCAAGCCAGGACATATCCCCAAGTTTTACCACTAGATGGCAGCTCAAGAACAATTATTTGTACTGTATTACTCGATGCAACCCATAAATCAGGATCCCGCTGTGCTAGGTGCTGTACATACAGTAAGAGACTCCCTGCCCCAAAGCTGTTACCAGCTAAGTCTAAATGAGGGGCTGGCCAAACTGCAGCTGACAGAATTCTGCAATGTGTCCTGCAAGGGCGTGGAGCACATGTAGCATTACATTCTGGTACTTATAGTCTTCACAGACCGCACCTTCATTGTATTGTCACTGCACCTCACACATCCTTAAACACCCTCTGTTTCATGAGAACTAGATGTGAACTTGGGAAGGAGCCAACGCACACGGTGTACTCAGCATTCCCTTCCTCTCACACTGCAATGGAGAGATCTTTAAGACACTCCAGCCCCCACCCATTCCTGGCTCCTCCTCCTTTTGATCTGTACTTCTTTGCACTTTGCCACCTGCCACCCTTCCAGTGCATTGGCAGCACTTTGCTTTGCTTCCCACACACTGATAAAGAGCTGAATTCTGGAAAGCCTGCCTGGGGCTTTTATTACGGGTGTTTGTATCTATTGGCTAGAGCAGGGCTTCTCAAACGTCATTGTACCAAACCCCCCTTGTGACAACAATTACTACAGGGCCCTTGTGTGTGTGTGTGGGGAACAGAAGCCTGAGCTTACCTAAACTCTGCTGCCCGGGGAGCCTGAGCCCCACCACTCTGGACAGAGAGGGGGCAAAGCTGAAGCCCAAGGCCTTCAGCCCCAGGCAGTGGGGCTGTAACCTGAGCTCTGCCACCCAGGACTGAAGCCCTAGGGCTTGGGCTTCGGCCCCAAGTGGTGGGGCTGGGGCTTCAGCCCTGGCAGGGGCGGCTCTATGTATTTTGTCGTCCCAAGCATGGCAGTCAGGCGGCTTTCAGCAGCATGCCTGCGGGAGGTCCGCCGGTCCCGCGCCTTCGGTGTACCCACCACCGAATTGCTGCAGAAACTGTGGGACTGGCGGACCTCCCGCAGGCATGCCGCCAAAGGCAGCCTGACTGCCGTCCTCACGGCAACCGGCAGGCCGCCCCCCTCAGCTTGCCACCCCAGGCATGCGCTTGCTGTGCTGGTGTCTGGAGCCTCTCCTGAGCCCCAGCAAGTCTAAGCCAGCCCAAGTGACCCCATTAAAATGGGGTCCCGACCCACTTTGGGGTCCCAACCCACAGTGAGAACTGCTGGGCTAGAGCAAGGACTACTAAACTCTGTTCCCATCTTTGCCACTAGTTCCCATCTTGAGCTTGGGCAGGTCATGTCATTCATCCGAGCCTCAGTTTCCCCATCTGGTGAATGGGACTTATGCTTCATGAGGGTCTGAAAGTAAAGTGCTTTGAGATCCACGGATGACTGCATAGAAACGGAAAGCCAGATTGGTTAGTCCAGTAAAATCTGCCTACCATTTCAAGGGCACCGTTAGGGAGCCCCTGTCCCTGCCAGAGACACGTACCGGATCTATGCCCTGCTGGACTCTCTGAATCGCACCTCTGGGGAGCTCCCATCCCCGTCATACACAATATCTCTCCATTTGCATGCCATGTGGACGGTATCTGCAATGAGCTGGGATTTGGAGTGTCTTTCTGGCCCATTGCTGCAGCTCCCAGTCCCCGCTGTCGCTGGAGAAGTCCCACTCCCTACTATTCCCACAGGCTTACTCCGACCCCAAGATGTTCTGCTTCGCCTCCCCACACACAAGGGCTGGCTGGGGGCAGGTGACTCCTTGGGACTAAACTACCCTGGGCAGGCATCACCCCACACTGGAGTCCAGGTCACGGGGTAACTCAAGGCCAAGCCCCAGCATCTCTCCTAATGGGAGAGCCAATGGATGAGCCACATCTCCCTCGAAGAAGTAAATACAGAGTCCTCGCCAATTCTGGCCACTAAATTCCAACATTGGGGGAACTAATAGTCATAGAGTATAAGGCCAGAACGTATCCCCAAATTATCCCATGTGACCTCCTGTCTATCACAGGCCACCAATACCCACCCACTAAACCCAGCAACCGATGGGAAATGAGGGGAACTTGTGACAGCAGGGGCGGGGAGAGGGTCTGCAGTTTGGCAGCAAGACCTGATATCCCTGTTTCCCTGAATCGGTCTCCTGTGGGAACAAACACAGAAATCCCTGTCTGCTGGGACTCATCTCCATAGATAATTTACAGTTCAGACATCACTAAACCCACCACTCTGCTCAGCCAGACTGCAATGGGAGAATGCCCATTAGTTGTGACGGCATTAGAGGAACAGGAAGTTTCAGTCTTAGAGCCATTGTTCTGGACACACGAAGAAGGTAACAGTTCTTATAAATTGGCAGTAGCGCCTAGAGGCCTTAGCCAAGAGCAGGATATCTTTGTGCTAAGCACACTGACAGACCCTGCCCCACTGACCTTACAATGGGAATAAATGAGACAAACCAAAGGGTGAGAGAAATCTGGTATTATCCCCATTTGACAGCTGGTGAATTGAGGTTAAATGACTTGCCCAACGTCTCCCAGGAGGTCTGTAGCAGAGCCAGGAACTGAACTCAGTCCACTCGAGTACCGTAAGCACAACTTCCTCTTTAAAGTGCTGTGGGCATACAAGGATTCCGTAACAACTTGGGCTGAAACACGTGCTCAGGCAAAAATCAAAGCAAGACATTAAAACTGTCAGTCTGTACTAGTGAACTTTATTAACAGTGTGCACCTGACCCCAGAAACAATCAACACACACATGTGATGTGCACAGTCGGGGCCGTAACCAGAGCAGGCCAAGTGGGGCAGCTGCCCAGGGTGCAAAGCCACGGGGGGCGGAAAAATGAGTCGGAAAAATGACCAAGCAAAATGATAGGGGACACAAGTAGGCTTGCTCGTCCCAGGCCTAGTTACGGCTCCATACATGGTAAGTACCCAACTGAGATTGAGCCCTTCCTGCGCACTGCCTGGGGTCGCTGGTGTAGTCCAAGGCTCGGGATTGTGCTAATACCTTGAGAATGCTGCAGCCAGGGAAGGGTTTTCCATCCATGGGTTTGCAGTCTTCATGCTCTCACTCCACTTGGCTTGGACGGATATAAAATCAAATGCACTGAAGTTGCTTTTGCCTTAATACCGTCTGACCTACTGCGCAACACACCAGAGTTCAGGTTTAATACCACGCCCCCATCCCCTCCAAAGTGGATCAGATAGAATCAGTTTAATCACTAGAGGTGGGATACTCTTTCCTGGGGAAAGTGCTGGAGCCCTTTCCCTATCACATTGACTCAGTTTTTCTTGGAAGCGCTGATACCAGCCATAGGAGAAACCATGGACTGAGACTTCCCCAGCCTCTCTCCAGGTCACAACCCAAAGGTGACCTGGCAAAGGGTATGATACATTGGCCTTGTGTTCTTTTACTGCTTCTTTATGATGGCTAAAGAGGGTTTGAAGGGGTTTGTCACTGAAAAAAACAAATTCTGCTTGTTTTTCACAATTTAATTCAAGTTCTGCCTGGCTTGGAAAGATTTGATGGTGACAGGAGAACTTGTGAAATGATGACATCGCAAAAGCCAAGAGAGTGAAAGCTGAGTACCTGAGAGGGTGAGACAAAGGAATGTCTAATCGGACTGTTTGGGGGGTTTTGAAGGGGGAGTGTTGGTTGCCAGGCATATTTAACTCCAATGACAAATTAACATTCTGAGGAAAGGCTGCCTTTGCTAAAGATCAACATACTCAGCCCTTCGCTTCTGCTGTGAGAGCTCACACTATATATCCCGGAGACTCCCCCGCCCCTCAGCAAAACCAGGGAGACCAGACCTGACAGTCCTGAGATTTCTAAAGTACAAAACAAGCAGGAAAACTCACTCTCTTGCTCACCCTTTTTGCAATCATAAAGCAGCCAAAAAAAAAAAAAAAGAGCAAAAGTTCCACTTAAAAAAATTCCTTCGCACGTCATCTTTAAGCTTCTGTCCTGGGGAACGAGGAGAGATCGCTCAGGTTTCAGGAAGACTATGTACATCTAGACTACCTGGCGTATCGGCGGGTAGCGATCGATTTCTCGGGGATCAATATATCGCATCTCATCTAGACGTGACATATCGATCCCCGAACGCACTTCCGTCGACTCTGGAACTCCACCAGCATGAACGGTGGTAGCAGAGTCGACAGATGGAGCCGCGGACATTGATCCCGCGCTGTGAGGACAAGAGGAAAATCGATCTAAGATACTTCGACTTCAGTTACGCTATTCACGTAGCTGAAGTTGCGTATCTTAGATCGATACCCTCTTCAGTGTTGACCAGCCCTGCACTGCTTTGGCAGGGGGCACTCACACTGTGTGCATGCTGATGCATTTTTTGCTTACTGAAAAGGAATGGGAAGAAACACGTGTGTGTATTCACACATAGCTGTGCACAGACATGTGCACATATACACACAGAGAGCTTAAAGCCAGGCCCAGTGCCAGCTCCCCTGATTTGACTGCAAGCCTTGCAATGTCAGGGCCGGCTCTACAGTTTTCGCTGCCCCAAGCAGTGGCCGAATTGCCGCCGGACAGCGGGGCAGTCCCTGTGCTCTTAGGGCGGCAGGCACATTTCCGCGGCGGCAGCAATTCGGCAGCAGCTTCTATGTTTAGCTGAAGCCGCCACAGACAGCTATACATAGAAGCTGCTGCCGAATTGCCGCTGCGGCGGAAACACGCTTGCCGCCCTAAGGGCACACAGACTGCCCCCGCTGTCCGGTGGCAATTCGGTGCGCTGCTTTGGGGCGAAAACACGGGGACTGCCGTCCTTGCAGAGTGCCGCCCCAAGCACCAGCTTGGAATGCTGGTGCCTGGAGCCGGCCCTGTGCAATGTTATGTATACACATGTACAGGTTTGCATGAATTTCATTTCATTTTTGCCTCCCAGTTTAGCCCTGTTCTAAATGGCGGCCATCTCCGATCATTATCAGCAGGACTGAAGCCACAGGCTGCCCTCAGCAAGATGGCTGTCATGTCCCTTTGAAACTGCAGGTGAACAAGGGCCTTCAGGTCCCCCAGCAGGAATGGCCATCACCTCCCATTGCTCCTAGTGGGGAAGAAGCAAGGTGCCCCAGGAGTGGGGGTGGCCATGTGTGGGTCAGGCCGGAGAACGTGGAGACCCAGGAATGGGGCTGCCAAAGGGGACAGGGAGGGAACGGTGCGGCACCAGACTAAGCGGATGTGCATGTGACTCAGGCGAATATGGGGAAGTAGAGGGGAGCACGAATGGGGAAGCTGCCTATTAGGTAGGGAGAAGGATAGAATGGCAGCTCCTGTGCCCCAGGGATTGGGAGGGGAAGTGGAGGCCTGGCCGAGCAGTGAGGGTGTCTTTTTGGGTCATGTGTTGCAGGGTGGATTTTGGCCCTAATGGGGCCAGTGAGGGGGAGCTTTCCCGGAAAGGTGAGACCCTCAGAGAGTAGGTAAACACTAGCCAGACTGATCATAAAATAGCCCCACACCATGGGGCTGGCCTTGCCAACGTCACCCGTCTGCAGTCAGCCATTCCTGCCCGCCATGCCCTGCTTGCTGCAGACCCCAGCTTGCTCCCCTCCCCCAGCCCAGCACCCAGCCCTCTAAGCACACACACTGCTGTTTGCATAGCCCCAGCCCTCGAACTTTCATTTCCTGGAGGGAGGGCGGGAGCCCTGCGTGCTGTTTACCTGTCTTCAGACCAGAGTTTGTGGCATAGGAAAGTTTCTCTGAGTCGCAGCAGGCAGCTGCATCACCACACACTAACTAGCCAGGACTTGGTAACCCAGCCTCAGTCCCCTGATGCTCTTTGGGCTTCCAGGGCCCAATCTGGCACATGCTGAAATCAATGCAAAGACTCTCATTGACTTCAGTGGGCTTTGGATTGGGATCTCCCCATTCCTGACCTCCCTGCTCTTCTATGGCTCACTCAGAGGTTGCTGTACACACGGGCAACAGGTAGCATGTTCTGTCTGTGTCCCTCCCTTCCCATCCCATCCCCTACACACATGTCCTGCAAGGAATGCCCTGATTCCCTGCAGCAGCACCTGGGCCCCAGCAGCAGCCACCTGCAGCAGCCGCCAAATCAAATACACACAGAACCCTCTGGTGCATGGACATGCCAATAAAGCAAGGATGTGGGGAAGAAATGCAAAACAGCCGAGACCAAAGCAGCTCTGCCCTGAGCGACGGGCGGCCCCAGTCCATTCCCACCACTTCAGTGCTGATGGCTCCCACTGCAGGCCCGTACCCCCTTGGGTGCGGCTGATCGTGCTCCGTTAGGCTGTCCTGGTCACGAAGACCATCTTGGAGGAGTAGACCAGGTCGACGATGTAGGCGATGAGATTGAAGAAGGTGAGGAAGGTCACGCCCAGCAGTCTGTTCCATGAGCAATCTCTGCCACATGAATTGGGTCTGGGGTTCCCTCTGAAGTTGAAGATGGGCCAGATGATGGCAGCCGTCAGGTACAGGAGCACAGCCACGGCGTTGTAACCCACCAGGACTTTCTCCAAAGGGAAGGGTATGTAGGTGAGACACCGGCCAATGGTGAGGATGATGATGAGCAGCGTGACAATGAAGCAGATGCTGTAGACGGCTATGCACCATTGCTGGCCGGGTTCGATTTTATACGGCTTGGGGTCACTCACTAAGGAGAAGATAAGACAAGCCACATAGGCTTCAAATACCTTCAAGAGGCCAGGGACAGTGGCGAGGAAGCTGCTGATATCTCCAGGCCTGGCTCGGGTCAGCCCAACCTCGATGGAGTAGGCAATGAAGCAGACGCAGGACATGGCTGTAGCTGCTGCCTGATAAGGACAAATGGAGTCAGAGCAAGTGCCGGTGAGGAAGGTGGTAGGGTACATGATGGAGGAGGTGAAGACCATGAGCGCTGCCAGCATGGCGAAGGCACTGGTGAAGTCATCCCAGGACAGTGGCAGCTTCTCAGAAAAGCCAAACAGCTCCACCACCACGATCAGAACAGACACGATGAAGCAGAAGCACCAGGTGAACATGCACCAGGCCCCATAGGGTCCTTTGAAGTCAGTCGAAGCGGCCACCAGACTGAAGGCCGTGCAGGACAGGAAGATCTCAAAGAACCGGACAATCCCCACAGGGGTGATCAAGGAGCGGAAATTCAGCTCAATGACTGGCATGATGCCCTTGGCACGACAGAACCCCAGCAACCTGTGCCAACCGCAGCAGCCTCTGCCTCTCAAACTGCAGAGCCAGGCGGGAAGGCAAGGAATTCAGGCACCCTCGCCCACAAAGCTTAGCCCAGGCTGGCAAGCGCTGAGCGTGAAGGGCTGGAGCAGGTCTGGAAGCCTGTATTGTTAGAAAAGAGTGCGCGGTGCCAATCTTGGGTACAGCCTACCTGGCTGGCTCTCAGCACCGCCCAAGTCGAGTACCAGGGAGAGCAGATGCAATTGGAGTTTGCTCTTATCTGGGCCAAGGGGGTGGGCCCCTGGTCCAGGGAGACGGAGCTAGGGAGGAAACACTTAATAAAATGGCTGATTATCCTACACTCTGCCTGAGCCCAGCCTGGAGCGAGCAGGAAGCTCTCCCTCAGCTCTCTGCCTTGCACTGTCCCCACCCATCCTCCAACACTGCACAATGCTGGATGTGAAGGGCTTCTTTGGCATCGAGGCGGCTGGCTGCCTGGCCCGCTCCTGGAGCTGAATTCCAGGAGGTGCCCCTGTGCTCGCTCAGCCTCTCACTCAGGGCAGGGCAGCAGCAGAGTAGATCATTAACAGGGGAGCTGGTTAAAGAGCAACTCATGGTGTCCTGCAGCTGGCTGGTTCCTGGAAACTCTGTAACTAGATCACCTGCCCCCTCCACTCAGACTGTCATGCTCCAAAGCATCTGTCCATGCAGACTCACTCCTCACTGAGCCTGCTGCCCCTCGGCCCCATGGGGTCCATCACACCTGGGCGAGGTGTGTGTACACGGGGGCTACAGGGCTGATTCTGATTTCACCCATGCTGGTGTAAATGAGAAGGCACTGCAATGAAGTCAACAGGGCTACACCACTGCAAAGCTGGGGCCAGGGAGAATGTCAGTGGTGCACACTGGCTGCTCACCTGAGTGCTTCCCCCCGAGCCGGTTCCCCTGAGCCGGGCTAGCAGCCAGCAGCCCATGTGCTTACCTTCTCTCTGTAAAGCAAAGGGGGGGGGCCGTGCATGCTGGGAGGTTCCCACCTGCGCTGAAGGGAGGTGGAGACAGCGTGAGGCTGTGTTAAAGCCTGTGGCCCTCAGAGAACGGGAGGTGCCATCCAGGAATGTGAAAACAGCTGGTGTTCTTTGCAGCTGGATGTGCTTGAGGCCAGAGGTGCTGCCAATCCAGGGCTTGAGCCTGCAGCTGGCTCCATGCAGGTGCCAGGGGTTGTGGGTGCAGGAACGGGGCCCTGGGGAGCGTGTGGCAGGAGGCTGGTTGATGCAGTAGCTGTTCCAGGTGAGACTGAGGAGGTTCAGGCGGAGGAGTGGCCCTAGAGGATTCAGCCCTGGAGCAATCCAGGCTGAGCTGGTGCTGACTGGCCCTCATTTATCACCCTTGGGAGAGCTCCTTGGCTCTTCTCCTCCTGCACTTTCATTGCAGGGCTAGGCCTAGGGCTGCTGGGGTTTTCCCCCCCCCCCCCTCCACCACTTGTAATCCCATTTAGTAAGAACTAGCAGGATGGGGCCTATTGCCTCAGCTACTGGACAGGGGCTGTGAGTTGGGCGAGGACCCCATTAATCCTTCAGCAGCAGCTTTGGCAGTGATGTGAAAGGAAACCTGGCCCGAGCTGAGCTGTGCTGAGCTGGGAACGACTTTTTGCATAACTTAGTGCCTCCGGCGCTTCACGCTCCTTTGGACTTTGGCCCGAGAGCCTGACACGCCAGCTCCTTGTGGGGGAAACAGCCTTTGCTGCAGGAGGCTACCCTTTGGCGCACTCTGTCTGTAGGTTTGGTTTGCTCAGTGCTACTTGATGAACTTTGTTCCTCACAGCAGAGCAGGTTCCTTCTGGCTGCTCCCTGTGTCCCAGTGGAGAAGGGATTACGAGACAGCTCTTGCGATTGAAGCACAGGCCTGGGTGCAGGACTCCTGGGTTCCACTCGCTTGCCCTCCACCCCATCCACATCCCGGGAGTTCCGAGCTGGTGCATTATAGCATTGCTTGGCTCTGTCAAATACCTGTTGTGTTCCACCCCAGAGGTGGCTGCATTTCACTGCCAGATGAAGGGATTCAGGTGATGTTTGCACATGCTGTGGTGTGGGCAATGCTACAGAGTGGGCAAGGTTATTGTGTTTGGGTTCCTCAGGGGTGGGGGGGTGGTAAAGGAGGCAGAGGAGGAGAGCAGCATGCTCCAGGCACAGGCAGTGGCATGTAAAATCTCCACCAATCCTGGGGACTCAGTGCTTGGGTGACCAGTTTGGGCACGTGGGGCCTGATTTCCAGAGGGGGGCCATGTGGCTGTGGCTTGCCTTGCTATCAAGCTGCAGGTAAGGTACTCAGCCCCACTGAAAATCAGATGCAGGGGGTCACACATGGGCCTCCCCAAATCAGTGGCTGTAGTATTCCTGGGTGGGAGCTCTCTCTGGCTAGGGGAGATGGAGACAGCTAGTGAGCAGAGGGGCCCATGGCTCCTAGCACCTCTCCTCAGCAGGGGCTAGTCCCCGGCCGGCACACTGCTGGGAATGAGGAGCAGGCCAGGTGGGGGCGCAGGGCCAGACTCCTTCTCAGCTGTTTGCAAAGGATTAATGGGGCCTGCCAGAGTCCCTGGAGGCTGGACAGTGTGGTGACCGGAGAGAAGAGGTCGGTGCTACGCCCAGAGCTGGGAATGTGGAGGAGCCCAGCTCTGTAAAGGGTCTCACTGCACTGGATGAAGGGAATGGCAGGATCCAGGTACTACCTCCTGCTGGCTAGTGGATTCAGCCCCTGGGAAGGGGTAGCCCAATTTTCCAGATAGACAACCCAGGTCCAAGGGGATGAAGCCCCTTGCTAAGGCCACCCAGCCGGGCTGAGGCCAAGCCAGGGACTGTTGCTTGGTGCCAGACTGAGCTGGAGTTTTCCTCTCTCCAGTGAGCAAACAAGCTGTGCAGGGGCAGACTTCACACTGGTCTGCGTGTTAACTGGCTTATCAGCATTGTGGGCCAGCCCCACGCTAGGACCCAACCCAGAGTGGGGATCCCAGGCCATCTTCACCTGCGAATGGTGGTGCAGAGTCTTACACCCTCCCTCCTGGGGATCTCCTCTAGCCCTGGGGTGGTCCCTTGCTGTACAGGGCTATGGGCCCTGTTGGAAGCCCAGCCCATTCCCCACAGCAGGCTGCGCAGTGGCTGGAGCAGGAGATCCCTACCATGCTCCCAGTGACCCTGTGCCGCTCTTGTACTCAGGGGGAGTGGCCGGGGCTGAGCTGGTGTTTTTATGCCCTGGCAACTAGTCTGCAGTATTTTATAGTCTTTAGCAACCAGTGATCGGCAGTGAAATGGGCCTGTAGCATGAGCAAAGAGGAGCGCTGGCAAAGGAGTGGTGAGACCACTTGGGGAGCTCACAGCACATGCCCCTGCAGCAACATTCAGTCCCAGCTCCTGGCCAGCCCTAAATGGACAGGGGGGTTGGGGGCAGGCTCTGCAGAGCCCCGCAGAGCATGTTAAGAGCTGTCAGGCAATGCAGGGAGCTGCCCTCCATCCCACCCCTAGACAGACAGGCCCTGCGTGGAGCTCTGCATTGCCGGCTTACATGTACCACGCCAGCTATCCAGTACCCACCCCAAGGGCTCTGCTCTCAGCTGGAGACTCTAGGGCAATTATCCCAGAGCCAATGCTTTCGACCTGCTTCCCTTACTAGCCTCAATTACAAGTGCTGGCAGGGGGCGGAGAGCAGAGCCTTGCAGCCAGAGGGGCCAGCCTGCAAGGGTTGGGTTTGGATTGGTCTGCTCACTCCTCCTGCCTGGGGGGTCGGGGCAGCGGCAGCTGCGTGTTCAGCTCCTGCCAGCTGCCACCAACTCGCTGCGTCGGTGTCCTGCGGAGTGAGTGTGCTGAGGAGCTCGCAGCACCCACAGTGCAGCAGGGGGAAGCCGGCAGGAGGGGGGCATGCAGCAGCCTGCTGCGCTGACCCCATGGGCAAGGCAGCTGGGGATGGTTCATGGGTACGGGGTGAGGGGAGCCCCCACTGGGCTGAGCCCCAAAGACAAGGGGGCAGAGGCAGTGGTGTGAGAGGGTCAGGGCCAGGTGTGAAAAGGACTTGACTCAGTCTTGGGCTGGGTGCAGTCAGCTGTGCCCGAGCAGACCTCTAGGAGGGTGGGGCTAGGGAGCAGGGTGGGGGAGTGGCCCAGGGGCGATGGCGGGAGGGCACTGTGGAGGGGCTGGCAGGGTGGGGGAGTGGCCCAGGGGAGTTGGCTGGAGGGTCCTGTGGAGGGGCTGGCAGGGTGAGGGAGTGGCCCAGGGGAGCTGGCTGGACGGCCCAGTGGAGAAAGCAGCTGGCAGAGTGGGCCGCTCTGGGCTGGCCAGGGCACAGCCCCAGCTGACTGGTGATGATTCCTCCATCCCTGCGAGGGGCTGGCTGCAGCCTTCCCTGTTGGGCTCCAAGCTCAGTCTCCAGGCACTTGGCTTCTTGGGGAGCTTAGTCTGGCCTGATGCTCCAGGCAGAGCACAGCTGGGTTTGCGGCGGGTGGGGACTCCCTGCTGGAAGGAGCCTCATAATCCCACTGCTCATTCCCTGTCAGTGGCAATGGCTCAGGATCCTCAGGCCTCTTTAGCCTCTAGCCCCCATCTGGGGGAGGCTGAGGGTCCTGGCGGGGAAGGGGCTCCAATCGGGGATGGGTCAGGCGTATATGCACCAGGTGGCTGCAGGAAGGGGACACTGGCTGAAGCGCTGTACATGGGCCCCAGGAAGGAGCAACTCTGCACTGCCTCCTTCCCTGTGAGGGGATGAACAGGCACCAGGCCAAGGCTGCAGGGGGATCTCTAATGTGTGACCAGAGCCTCCAGCGATAGAACGAGCCCCAGCCCCAGCCCCAGCCCCAGCCCCAGCCGTACAGAGGACAGTAAATGGCTAAGCCCCGCCCTGTGGGCTGGGGGGGATTTCCCTGTGACACCCCTCGCTCCTCCCACTGCCCAGCGCTCAGCCCTAGCCCTGGACCTCCCACCAATGCCTCTCCCCTGGCTGGAGCAGCCTGCATCCATCTCCTCGCCCCCCCCCCCCCCCCNCGGTTGGGCCTCCGTCCCCCTCTGCTGTCCCCCAAATCTTAGCACTGCCCATCCCACCTTTTCCCTACTCTCATAGGCAGCTACAGGCTCTAGCCCACGTTATAGGTAAAACCGTGTTATATCGAACTTGCTTTGATCCATTGGAGTGCGCAGCCCTGCCCCCCCCCCCCCCCCCCCCCCCGGCTTTTCCCAGCCCACACTGCTGGCGGCTCTGCCCAAGGGGCAGTCGGTTGGGCCTCCGTCCCCCTCTGCTGTCCCCCAAATCTTAGCACTGCCCATCCCACCTTTTCCCTACTCTCATAGGCAGCTACAGGCTCTAGCCCTCTGTAGGATGGATCAGAACCCTTAGAGGAATTCCACTGGGCTGTCCCCTAAGGGCATGGGAGAGGCTGCTTGGGTACCTCCACCTCCCAGAGCTTCACTCATCCCCCAGCAGGAAGGGCTGGCTCTGCCTCGCCAGCCCCAGGGCTCCCTCTGCCCCACAGCACACGGGGCGGTGTTCTACTCCAGTTGTCCCTCATGGGAGATACAGGCGCTGGGCCTCCCGAAGGAGCTGGAGGCTCAGGGCAGCAGCCCAGGTGGGGAAGATCAGGAGGTGAAGCTGTTCTCAGCAGCGCAGGCCTGAGGCTGCCCCCGTCCTGGGGGCAATGGCATGAAGTGGGAAAGGCCTGTGCCTCCACGCGGGTGCTGCTTGGGTCTCGGGGGGTCAGGCCCACTGGCTCGACTGTGCCTCTGTGGTAGGGCAGGGCTCTCTCCAGAACTGGGGTGTGCTTGTCGGGGAGCAGCGGTGCAGGGGGTGCGTGTGCCAGGAACCTATGAGCTCTATGAAAAGTCACCAAGGGGGATGGGTATGGGGGAAGCAGGAGGAACAGATGGGGAGCAGTGGGGGCCCTCGAGGCAGCACCCGGCACAGCCCCCCAGGACTCGTTCTTTGCTTAAGGCTGTTGCATGGCAGGAAGGTTTTGGTGCATCGGCAGAGACGGTGCCTAGCCCAGCACTAGGGCACTTGGGCAGGGCAGTGAGAACGGAAGAGCTCTGTCCAGGGGGTGGGATCTCAGCTCCTCCTCACCTCAGCCAGTCTGTGGGCGCTATCTGGGAGGAGGACACCCTGCTCTCCCTGCTCAGAGGTTGCTCTCCACCTCGTCCTTCCCCAGCAGCCCGTTGATGGGGCTCAGCACCAGCAGGTTGCTCTCGTTGAGCCGCTGCACGCGGTAGCTCTCGTAGTGCACGTTGTGAGTGATGTCCTTGAGATCCTGCAGGTGGGACCTGGGGCAGGTGGAGAGCGAGAGGCAGGGGGTAAAGGGGCAGGAAGACCAGCTCCAGCCAGGCCCTGGGCCCTGCAGCCTGAGGGCCCCAAACAGGCTAAGCATGTGCTGTAAAAGCCATCCCACTATGAGGGGCAGAACCTTGCTGCCATCCCCCTCTCTCCAGAAGCACCACCCCCTCTGCCAGTCCCCTAAGGGCTGCTCTCACTGTGCCATGGCTTCCCCTCCAGGACCCCAGCCCAATCCTGCACTTCCTGCTCAGTGACCCAACTCCTGTGGTTTTCCCTGGGAGTGGAGAGTGCTGAGCCCTGCACAGGGATGGGCTCCAAGCAGGGGCCAGGCCCTCCCCAACCCCACCCTGTGTGCCTTGGGCTGTACCCCTCTCCTTGCACGTTAGGGGGGCGGGCCCAGGTGGGCATCTCACCGGATGAGCAGGTCTCGGAGCAGGGGGAATTCGCAGTGTGCTGGGTTCTCCACTGAAAAACAAGACAGATGAGATGTAGCCCTACTGGAGGGATTCAGATACATAAGGAATGCAGTCAAAGCCACTCTGGTCAGAGCAGCACCCCATGTCCTGCCACCTTGGCTTTTAACTGCATCTTGTCCACTCTGTCTTTTACTGGGAGACTAGACCCTGCCCCAGGAGGATCCAGGAGCCTTTCACTCCTGCTGGGGAGCTGCAAGGAGGCAGGTGGTCACTAGGGGGCAGCAGGCTCTCATGTATGTGCATTGGGTAAATGGCAGCGGGGACATGCAGGCAGCTGCAATCTCACCAGAACAGCAGCAGCCCTGTGTTCAAAAGAGCAGCCCAACTCCAGGGCACCGAGTCCAGGCAGCGGCCTAAGCGTGGTGCTCTATGAGGCCTGCCCCAATGGAGTGGACACAGCAACGGGACCCCAACGAGTGCTGCGGGGGGACCCAGGAACAGCCCTGGTTTGCACGTGTCTGGGGGTTGCACGTGTGTGCGTACGTGGAGGCGTGTTGGTGGGGCTGCTCCCAGGGACAGCTATGTGTCCAGTGGTGTTCAGAGACGTTGCATGTCCAGTGAGAGTCTGGGTATGTGAGTGCCAGGGAGTGCTCACTGTGTGTGCACATACGGGCTTGTGGGGGAGCCCTGCGATAATACAAATAAATACACATTAGCACACGTATGACGGCTGCACATGGGTATACAGGCTTGGAATCCCTGCTGACAAACACCTGTCAGGGAGGGTCTAGGTTTACTTGGTCCTGCCTCAGCGCAGGGGGCTAGACTAATCGACCGCTCGAGTTCCCTTCCACCCCATGTCTGTCATATTCCATGTGTGTCCCTGTGCAATTCCACATCCAGAGCGCATGCCTAGGGGTTCATGTGTGTCAGCGCGGCTTTGCATGGGTGTGGGAGTGCCAGACCAGCTCCAGCAGCCCCCCTGCAGCCGTGCCAGTCCCCTCCACGCACGGTGAGATGCTGGTGAGTCTCCCTCTGGCACGGAGCACAGCCAGGTAGCAGCTGGGAGCCTTCAGCCAGCATTCAGATGGGTTACCTGGCAGCGCCGTGGCTGCCTTTGATAAATGAAGAGGCCCTTGGTAACGCGCTCCAGAGGGGCTCTTCCCAAGCCCCAGCTGACCCCCAGCACCAGCCAGGCGCAGGTGCAAGGACTCACAGGGGGAAAGGACTTAAGGCTACAGTGACTGCTTGGGATGTGGGGGAGGATGGATAGGCCCGCTGCTCAGACTGCAGGAACACGGCCATGGCAGGGCACCACAGTGTCCCTGCCTGGGGACGAGGTCCATAGATCCCTGCACACCCAGGAGGTTGGGGGTCTGGGAAGAAGGCTGCATCTCCAGTGGTGACTCTCCACGCGGTGCTGGAGGAAAGCTAACATATAATGGGCCACGTTCTGCGCTAGTGTCATTCTGACTAGTTTAGAGGGGTGACTCGAGTGCAGTGTACTGTCCTGTGAGCGAGGGATGGGCTAGGTGCTGCACACGCTTCACTCCAGCTCTGTCAACAGGCTCTCAGCAGAGCCTGCGGATCCCCGGTGCTCAGGGAGCAGCACAGCTCCAGAGTGGAGTGGGCAGGGCCCAGACAGGCTCCAGCTCCCTACTGGGCCTGTGGGTCTCTTGGGGAGGAGCTCTCAGCTGCACTGGCTGCAGCAGTGCTCAGGGGAGGGCTGGCTCGGGAGGATGCCTGCTTGCTGCACTTCCCAGGCCCCGCGTGTCAGGTTTATTGCAGCCCAGGTGTGATGCCGGGAGGGGCGCTTGCTGCAGGAGCCAGGTATCACAGCGGCCTGGCAGATCGCTGGGAGCGAGAGGTGAAGGCAGTGGCGCGATCGCAGCTCCACCCCACAGATGCTGGGCAGAGCCAGTGCTGGGGACTCCAGCGTTACAGGAGTGGAAGGGGGCTCAGCACAGGGGCAGTCCTAGAGCAAACACGGAGTGTCAGAGCTCCGGGGAGGGTCCCGGCTGCCTGGCACTCTGCCCACTGCCCTAACACATGCAGGCCTCAGGGCGGGGGCTGAAGAGCTTGACTGGGGATGGGCAGGCAGGATGGGCCAGTCTGAACCTTTGCCCCACACTCTGGGGTTCTAAGAAGTTTGAGCACCTTTCCTTAACCCTCTGCCACTCCTTCCTCCCCAGTGCAAGCCCCGGGGGAGGGCAGGACCAGAAACCCTCAATACCAAGGGCTAGGCTTGTTGCTGCTGAGTTCCCCCAACCTGAGCCGTTGCTCACTGCTGGGTCGCAGCCTACTCTCAGGACCAAAGGAAACCTTCTGGCCTGGAGGAGGAGCTGGCCTGGAAAGGCGGCCCATTCAGTGCGCCCGAGAAGGAGCTGGGAGGACAACCAGAGCTGGCTTTGGACACAAGGGCACCACTGGGCACAGGGCTCCAGAAGCCTGTCCAAAACAGCAGGGGCAGGGAGTGCAGATGCAAGCGGAGCAGTATGTCGAGGAACCCAACTCCACCACGGTGCAACCAGGCCCCTGGCTGGGGCGCATCTGCGTGGGGCAGTGGATCTACCAGCCCGAGGCTCAGGAACTCTCCAAACCCTCCGTCCACAGACCAGCCACTACAGGGGGACAGAGCCAGTGGTAGCGGGGGTCTACTGGGAGCTGGGCAGCTGGGGGACAGGATCCATATCAACACAAGGAGCACCCAGCTGCCGTCTCTGCTCAGGATGGGGAACCCGGAGCTGCACCCCACCCATGTTCGAGCGACCTATTACCTTCAATGATCCCCCACTTGGTCTTGCGGCCCAGGACCCTCTTGCCGTTCACCTGATGCTCCTTGTCCGCTCCCACCACCGCAAAGGGGATTTTGTCCTGGATGGGAAGTGGGGACAGAGTCACTGTAGAACTGGAACAGGCCCACCTCTCCAATCAGTGAGCCCTGGCACCACCACTCGGGGGCAGGCTCCCTCCTCAGCACTGCTGTCACTGCTCAGCACAGCTGCCCATCTGCCTGTCCCAGCCAGAGAGGGACACAGAGCATCCCACGGCAGCTGGTCACAGCCCAGCTCAGCTCTTCCCCTCACACACCCAGCCTCCCAGCACTCACTCGAATTTTATTATTCAATATCCTGTCGTCTGAGTTGTCATCAAAATCCTCCTGGGGATAGACGCTGATGCCATGGGCCTTCAAGTCCTTCTGGATCTGCAGGAGACAGTGCCTGTGAAATCGCTCTGTGCTAGCAATGGAGTTGGCTACCGTTCATCCTAAGGCCCTCAAGAGAGTATATAATCTCTCCTACCACTGAAATGTGGCCACATCTGGGGTGGAGTGGGGCACCTGTTAAACAGCACGCAGCAACACTACCTATGTGCTTAGAACCCTGTATCCAACTGACTCGCATGGGGGGATTTCAGGTGGGCAGGGGTCATTGCAGGAGCTGATATTGGCTGGGACACTGAGGTTAACCCCCTTACTGGGGTGTCAGATGCCATGACTGTGACGCAGTAGGGAGCAGGGTGGATTGACCTGGGAATGTCTGCATGGGGGATGGGAGAACAGGGGATGACTTTAGGTGAGGGAGGGTACCTGAGCCTGTAACCTGAGCCAGGAAGGGGGGTGGGGCGAGTCAACACCTTTGGCCGGGAAACTGGACAAAGGGAGAGGGGGAAAGAGAGCCTGCTGGAGGAGTGTTTGGTTTCAGTTTTGGGCTGGCTAGGAAGAGGCAGGGAACCCCAAGTCTGGGATCTAAAATCCTTGTCCCCCAGAGGGACCTGGCTGGGAGGTCCTGGTTGTACCTACAAGCCCTGCTTGGGACCGTGTTCCTGTTGTCTAATAAACCTTCTGTTTTACTGGCTGGCTGAGAGTCACGGTGAATCGCAGGAAGTGGGGGGTGCAGGGCTCTGACTCCCCCACACTCCATGACAGTGACCTTGAGCTGCTGCCTCCTCCTACTTTCCTCTCTGTCCCTGATGTGCCTCTGCTCAGCTGGGGGGAGAAGAGACACAGAAGTCTTGCCGCAAGAGACGCGTGGGCTCTTGGGCTGCCCTGGCCCTATTGGAGACCACCCAGCTGTTTGGGGGAATCTTACCCAGCCCGGCCCTCGGTGCTGGGTCCATGCCCAGTCCCTTTAACATCGCTCAGCCCCCAGCCCACCTGAGAGGCACCTCAAGCCATGCTGCCTGGCCCCCAAGGGCTCTGGGGTTCCCATGCACAGCTGCACTGGCCTGCCCTCCTCCCAGATGAGGTAAGAGCTGCATCTCTCCCTTCCGAGGCCCCTCACCCTTTTCTTGAACTCGGCCCGTTCCTCCAGGGTCAGGGTGTCTGCCTTGGCGATCACTGGCACCACGTTGACGATCTTACTCAGCCGCCTCATGAACTCCAGATCCAAGGGACGCAGCCTGAGAAGGAAAAGCCCTAGGTGTTCAACATGGCCAGAGGGGGGCGCTGGCACAACAAGATTGGAGACCCTCCATGCTCATGCTGCTTTCCCTGCCTTCCCCCAGACATCGGCCCCACCCTGGCAGACTGGGGCAGAGACAGCCAGCCACTGCCTTCAGACCAGTGGCACCATCAGGTGTCCAGAGCAGAGAGGCCAATGGGAATGGAGAGTCCAGTCCTCTAGCGACTGACAGCAGCAGCAGCGAGGTGAGTTCACCCACACAGCCCTAGCTGTGGGGCTGACTCAGAGGGGGCCACTGAGATGGGCAGCAGGGGGCCAGCCGAGACGTGGACTCTCCTTCGCTAGGAACTGGCCCAAGATGGATTCACACGCCACACACTGGCCCCCAGCCAGCTGAGCTGGTTACGGCCCCAGCTGGAGGAAAGCTGGCTTCCTCATCCCACTAGCAGCTCCATGAGCCAGCCAATCCCTTGCAAAGGGCTCAGGCTGCCCCTCCCAACCCCTGGGAGAGGTCAGCCTAGCAGGGCATTTGGGTAGCTAGGCAGGGGACTGGGCACTCAGGAGTGGGCAGAGACTGATCACAGCTCACCAGTGGCCAGTGGGTGGCACGAAGTACACACAGCTGTGGACCCTGGTGTCCGGGATCTTCCGTTTGCGGCTGATGAGGATCTCCTCTCTCAGGTACTTCTCGTACTGCTCGTTGATGTACTTGATGATGGGGTCCCAGCTGGGTGATGGGAGAGGAGACAAGAGACTATCACTCACATCCCCTAGGCACACTGCACACACAGGAACTGTCCCACCCACCACTGAAAGGCAGCCACCTCTGGGGAGGAGACCAGCACCAGCACACAGCAGAAGGCGCTCAGATCTGACAGCATGGCATAAACCCTTCGGCAAGGTGGGGTTGCAGGAAGGGGGTGGTGTTTTAACCAAATCCCTAACTCTTACAGAAGTGTCCCAAGAGCTTTGGTGTTCCCACAGAGCAAAGAAGAGCTGGGTTTTAGGGTCTCCTCTGAAACCCCCCACAGTAACTGCCTGGAGCTCAATGGATCTAGCTCACGCAGCTGAAAGGCAGAATCCGCAGTGCCAGAGTGTGACCCTCTGGTGCCAGGGTGTCATGTTATTACCAACCAGCTGCTCATACTAAGCCTTCCCTGGTGCCCCTCCTTCTATGGCCGGCCCCTGGCCAGCAGTGCTGGGCTCCCTCCTGCCCCGCTCACATTGCCCTTGGGGTCCCCAGAACTGGACGAGAACCTACCAGTTTTCGTTGTTGATCTGGTCGCCGAACCCCGGCGTGTCTGTCACAGTCAGCTTCATCTTCACGCCCTTCTCTTCAATAACTAGTGGGGGCAGAGGGTACAAGGTCACAGAGGTGCTCCAGGAGTCCCCTGACCCCCCGTTGGGCATCTCTCGCATAGCCCCTCCCCAGCTCCTGCTGGCTTCCCACTGCTCTCTGGGCACACTCCGCTTGGGCATTTGCCCGGACACATGCAGCAGAGTGCTCCAGGCCTGGAACTAGCAGCTATGGGGGCTGGGGAGGGATCTTGGTGACTGCCTAGCACCTGAGGCACAGTGTGGGGAATCCATCCACTAGGCTCGCTCAGGCCAGGGGGCAGCAGCAACGGCCCTGCGGGCACCCTGGCAGGCCAGGCTGGGGGGAGGGGACGATGGGGCCAGATCCTTCCCCCAGTGAAGTCAATGGAAGCTCTGCCGTGGTCAGGGAATTGTCCCCATGCCTGCTGAGCTCTCACTCCCCTGCCTGGAGCTAAGGGGCAGGAGCCATGGGCAGGCTGGGCTTCCCCTGGGGGGGTCGCTCTTGGGACAGGAGGCAGCCAAGCCAGAGGCTCGCAAAGGAGCCTCTGTTTCCCAGGGCAGCAGGCGCTTCTGAAATTCTTGAGAAGAGACTAGCGAGCTCCAGCCGGCCAGGGATGGCAGGGTGGGCTGGGGCCCATGGAGGGAGGGCGGGGCCTTGCTGGGCCCAAAGAGTCCACTCTGCGGCTCCTGGGGGGAAGGATCCAAGGTGATGCCAGGACTGGCAGAAGGATGGGGGAGGGGGTCATGGTGGGATATCTGGGCAGAGGGGGGGCTACACAAGGGCTCCTGGAGAGCTGGATGTCATGGGGGGTGAGGAAGGGGTCCTTCCCACAGCTCCTGGACAGCTGAGGAGCAGGGGACCTTACCGTGGGTGACGGACTGCAGCTGCACTGTCTTTGGGATGCGCTCCTCGTAGTCGGGGCCTGTGGGTTTCTGGCTCACCTTCGACTTGAAGAGGGTGTTCACCATTGTTGACTTTCCCAGGCCACTCTGCCCTGCACGGAGATAGAGAGAGCGAGCCGGGTGGATGGGCATGTGGGATCCAGGACACACTCCCCTGCCTGGCCAAACTGGCCACTCCATCTCCTCCACCCCACCCCATCTCTCTACTGAGCTCGTGGAGCATTGCTGAGCAGCAGAAGAGGCAACAGACAGCAGGCAGGAGATGGAGGGGCCTCTGGTCCTCAGACATGGGGCTGCAGGGTCAGCAGGGCACAAGCTTGGTTCACTCACTAATGGGGGGACGCCACGACCAGCCTGCCCCATCCCCTCCCCAGGTCCCGGTTTGGAAAGCACCAGCCACTGCTCGCTTCCCCTTCTCTCTTCCCCTGCCTTGGCTTTGTGCTGCAACCCTTCAGCGATTAGCTCAGTAGCACCCCAGGCCCCCCAAGATGTCCTGGTGTCTAAGGTAGCCTAGCCCCCATCTCCCTCGACAGCCCCACATACCCCCAGGGATCCAAAAATCCAGATGTCCCAGCGCTCCCACCTGGGCAGTTTTATTGCTGTTTTCTTAGACTCCCCATGTGTTAGCAAATGCAGATGGCAGGTGTGCCCCCCCGTCGCTGTTGGAGACCCTCATGGGGCGACCAGCGACCCCAGCTGGCCCTGTATGTCATTGCAAGTGGGAAGTCTAACCCGGGGAGGTGGCTAGCCGACAGTCCCTGCTGTACTGGGAGGCTGGGCTGGTGCAGCCCCAGTGCCCGGATCCTATCTCTCTCGGGGTCACAGGTGGTTTAAAGAACATTCTTCCCCGGAGTGTCAGTAACACAGAGCAGAAGCGAGCCGGCGGGGGATTCTGCGCTGGAGGGCGGGGCTCGCAGCCAGACCCCTCGGAAGGAGAAGTGAAAGTGACCAGCATACAGAAGGGGAGTCATTGCAAGAGTCCATCTAGCCCCAAACACTGTATCCACCTCTCACTCTTCTGCTTCTGTGGTTGGGGTCCTGAGAACAGCAGGAGCTGATGTTCCCCGTGCCCCAGCTGGCCACCCACCCACCTGCCCACTTGACTCTCAAGCCCGCTGTACGTTCCTCCCAGGGCTTAGGACAGCCCAGCAGGTGTCCAGTCCCCGTCCTACATCCCACCATTGCCTCCCTGTGCAGGACCCTTCGAACAGCCCTGCACCCCCCTCTTTCCCTGGCTACAGCTTTCCCCCGAGGCTCCAGCTCTCATCTTTGTGACCCTTCCAGAGTGGGGGCCCAGGAGGGGGCTGGAATCAGTTACGCGCTCCAGTGCTGGGGCAGCTGTTGGATTGCAAGTGCAGGGTGAATTAGCCTGAAGGGATGAAGCCCACACGAGCAGTGGGGCTGCTTCTTCCAGGGCTGGTCGTTCACCATAAACAAACACTACCGGCACAGGAGATCAGTGTGCCAGCACCAGTGCTCACTGAGCCCCCGGCACCACTGAACCTGCAGGCCAGCCTGGCTTTCCCCAGCTATAGCCAGGCCCCTTTCCCAGCTGGCTCAGCCCTTACGCAGGGGTAACACTGCAACCAGAGGGCATGGTGGGGAACCATGCGCTGCCATCACGTCTCACCTCCAAGACACAACTGCAGGCAATGCCTCCTGGCAGGATTCCTCCTCCTGCCCCAGCTGTGTGCAGATGGGAGGGGGATTCCATCGCTGATGTGCTTTGCTAGGGGCACTCGACACACACAGGGTGTGTGAGAGGAGAGCAGGGATGAGCCTGCACATGGTTGGGGTTTGTACACATAAGGGACAGGCATGCAAGCAGGGTGGGATCTGTATGCATGTGGCATATGTGCACATACAGGCAGGGTTTGCACAGAATGGGCTTTGCACGCATGGGACAGCAGTTGGAGGGGCGAGGTGTGTACAGGGTAGGGTCTGCAGATGTAGGAGGGGGTGGGTGTGCACGAAGGCAGGCATTTGCACATGGAAGAAGGGGTGGGGGTGTGTACAGGCTGGCAGATAGAGGAGGAGTGGGTGTGCACACAGAGGAAGAGGTGAGGGTGTGTACAGGGTGTGGTGTGCAGATGGAGGAGGGCTGGGTGTGCACACAGGATGGGGGTTTGCACAGGGAGGAAGGGGTGGGTGTGTGTACAGGGTGGCAGATGGAGGAGGGGTGGGTGTACACAGGGAGGAAGGGATGGGGGTGTGTACAGGGTGGCAGATGGAGGAGGGCTGGGTGTGCACAGGGAGGAAGGGATGGGGG
>NC_133777.1:40657600-40772850 GCF_003597395.2 Chelonoidis abingdonii
GAAGGAGCAGGGGTGCGTACAGGGTGGCAGATGGAGGAGGGGTGGGTGTGCACAGGGAGGAAGGGGCGGGGGAGTACAGGGTAGGGTTTGCAGATGGAGGAATGGGTGGGTGTCCACAGGGAGGAAGGGGCAGGGGTGGGTACAGGGTGGCAGATGGAGGAGGCGTGGGTGTGCACAGGGAGGAAGAGGCGGGGGGGGAGTACAGGGTAGGGTTTGCAGATGGAGGAATGGGTGGGTGTGCACAGGGAGGAAGGGGCGGGGGGAGTACAGGGTAGGGTTTGCAGATGGAAGAGGGGTGGGTGTGCACAGGGAGGAAGGGGCAGGGGTGCGTACAGGGTGGCAGATGGAGGAGGGGTGGGTGTGCACAGGGAGGAAGGGGCGGGGGAGTACAGGGTGGGGTTTGCAGATGGAGGAGGGGGGGGTGTGCAGCAAGGCAGGGGTTTGCACTCACGGAGGCGAGTGGATTTAAAGTTGCTCTCAGACAGGGCCGAGCATTTGTTCTTGCTCCAGGGAGCACCATGCGGCTGGGAGGCTGAATGGTGCTCAGAGGGCTAAGATGTGAAGGGCCCCCAGGTCCACACATGCGGGCTACACCCTGCTGACTAACTAGAGCACCCACCTCTCTGCCTGCATCTAGTCTCTTTTTTGAGCTCTGGAGGGGTGTGGGACGCCAGGCCCTGCAGGGCTATTGCAGCGCTGGCCCATACTCGACACAGCACGACTGACCAGGGTCACTTCCACCCCTGCTGGGGTTGCGGAGGATGAGTTGCAAACTCCCAGGCCAGACGGGCCCACCCTGATAGCCTAGACCGAGCTCCTGTCTCCCCTAGGCCCATAATAAGCCCCTAGCTCCCTGACGCTGCAGGCCCCGCCAGGCCAGGAGCAGCAGGAACGCTGGGAACTTTCCTGCCTTTCTAAAACTTCCTGGCATGAGGCAGCTTTGCCCTGCACAGCTCCCTTCACCCCAGCCCAGCTAAAGGAGGAAAGCAGCCTTACACCTGCTGAACGCAAGCCCCAATCTTCTGTATGGCGCTGCGGAACGCAGAAGTTCCTCAGCATGATTTACCTTCCCTTGTCAAGACACACTGGCTCCAGCTGAGACAGCCCTGCAGGCAAGGAAGCTGCTAATGGATCCGGATGGTGGTGTCTGAGACTAGGGCTCTGCGGGGAGCAAACAAGCTTCCTCCACATGCCTCTGCCAAAGCACCTCAAGCCTGATCTGCTGTCCCACCCGCTAGCCCAGCCCTGCGACTCCCCCAGCTTGGCCAATGCACCTCCATCTTGTCCAGCAACTCCCCAGTCATCCCAGCCCCGCCACTCCCCCAGCTCAGCCAATGCACCTCCACCTTGTCCAGCAAGTCCCCTGCCATCCCAGCCCTGTGATTCCCCCAGCTCGGCCAATGCAGCTCCACCTGGTCCAGCAACTCCACTGCCATCCCAGCCCCGCCACTCCCCCAGCTCGGCCAATGCACCTCCACCTTGTCCAGCAACTCCCCTGCCATCCCAGCCCTGCCACTCCCCCAGCTCGGCCAATGCACCTCCACCTTGTCCAGCAACTCCTCTGCCATCTCAGCCCTGCCACTCTCTCAGCTCGGCCAATGCACCTCCACCTTGTCCAGCAACTCCCCTGCCATCCCAGCCCCGCCACTCCCCCAGCTCAGCCAAGGAACGGAGACCTGCAACTCCCACCACTAGTCCAGTCTTGAGTCACTGTCCTGTACGGAGCTGCTCATCAGTCGGCAAACCAGGGTCAGGCTGGTACCATATCAAGTTGACCAGGGCTTGACTCGATTAGCTGACCGCTAGTAGCCAAAAGACAAAGCCTAGTAGCCAGGATGAAACAGTGGCATCCTCCCCTCTGCCCAAAGTACACCCATCCCATGCTACAGATAGCTGAAGTGGTAACCCTGCCTCCCCATGCCAGTAACACACCTAGTGTCTGCACACACATGCTCTCCCAAGGTGCTAGTCAGGAACAGCACAGGCTGGGTTAGACGTGCTGCAAACCAGGCTAACTCCTGGAGCTTGGGCAGGAAGCACTGGTGCAATAGTCCCCATGGTGCAAATACTCCTCAGGTCACCGCAGACAGGGCCAGCTTAGTCGACTATTGGACTGCACAGGGGGCAAGGCTGGCAGCTGCCACTGACTGTTCTATGTAGTCCCGGGGAGCCCAGGTGGGAGCTGTTTTGCCAAAGTGTGTTCCAAGGAGCTTGGCCTCTTCTCCCCATGCTCCCCCTGAAGCTTTGCCCAGTCGCCTTCAAGCCACCATTCGAGGGGCTGGGCTGGGAGCCATGGGATAGTTACCAAGAGAGGGCAACTGCAACGGAGCAGTGCAACACAAATGCAGCCGTGGGGCAAAGCTCTCTGGAGCAACTCGGGCACTGGGGACACTTACGCCAGGGCCAGGGCCAGGGCCAGGGCCAGGGCCAGCCACCATTCAGTTTGCAGCAGCTTCTGTCACTAATGCAGATGCACTCCAGGCCCCCTGCTGCAATCTAACTCAGGCCTGCAGGGAGTTTAGCTATTTCACCCAGAGGATCAGGCCCTCCCCTCTCCTGCCCAAGCTATTGCATTAGCCTGCCTCCATTCCAAGCAGGCTCAAGACACCATTACATGGACTTGTGTCTCCTGCCAGCAAGCACTGCTTCTGATGGGCAAAGAAAATGCTCTCCCTGAGAGGCTCTAGAGGGGAAGGCAGTATTAACACTCCTGATGAGGGCTGGGCTGAACCTTAGGCATGACACACTCTACACTGGCATAAAGCTACCGCCGTACAATGCGACGGGAAAGGTCCACAGGTTCACTTTGCTTCTAGCTGCCACATTGCTCCCCTGTGGGCCATCAGGGAGTAAAACACATGGCACGCACAACACAGGTTGGCTAACATTGCAGGAGCAGGCTTAATACAGGGCAGTTCTTGAGATTTGAGAGTCCTGGGTTGCACTGACATGGAGGGTTTTTTTTGCAAAGACAACATCCCTGGCCATGCAGCTGGCCAGTCCCCTGAACTGGCCGTGCCTGGTCTGTGGCACTCACAGCACCAGTTCAGATTGGGGTCTGGGGCAACACTGCATTTCTGTGTGAATGGCTCAAAGCCAGCTGAGCTATGCAGGGAAATGGCAAGATCTTGAAGACAGATATACAGTGCTGGGTTATCTACCTAGGCACGGAACTCAGACCCTGTGAGGACACTGAACTCCCTACCCCCCCATCCACAAAAGTGGGGCAGCTTTGGGGGAGGGTGAGATCGTCACTCCTTTTTGTAAGGTGCGACGTGGTGGGTTCGACAGCGATCCGAGGTCTCTCCGCACTAAGGTGGCTCCACATGGCAAGTTTGCAATGAAACCCCCTCTCCACACTGGTATCCTGAGACACTTCTGGCTTGAGAATGCCTTGAGCTCCGCTTCCCAGGCCCAGATCTGTGCTAGGAGGAGATCACCTTCCTCCAGGCAGGTCACCTCTTGACCTCTGCCCTCAGTGAGGTCGCAGCAGCACCACTGGGGGAGGCGGGGTGCCACTGGAGGATGGGGATCAAAGCTCACAAAGCTGGGGGAGGGGGCAGTTTTACATCACCATGAGCCACAGGCAAATTCAGCCTCCGGCTCTGAGCGTGAGATGGGTGTCCCCTTCCCTCTGCAGGAGCAGCGCGCTGGTCAGCCCGATGCAGGATTCCCAGATCCAGAACAAAGCAGCCCTTCTTCTCCCACCCCTGGCTTCCTCTCAGCGGGCGGCTGGCCTCTCTGCTCACTCCCGCCGGGGGTCGCCAGCAGACGAGCAGCAGGCAGCGGCACCGAAGCCTGAAGCCATACCATGCCCAGGTGCAATGCCACTGGCGAAGGCAGCACCTGCCTGCCAAGGAGGGCCCCGCTAGCAATGTGCCTATATCACTGGCACCCGACTCACTAATCCCTACCCCATGGAGGAAAGAGCACCCTAACCCTAACCCTAACGCTCCTCAGCTACCTGCCTGAGCTAGCTGGGCATGGGCCCAGGTGCCATGCTAAGCCTGGCTCTGAGAGAAAGCGAATGACGGAGGGGCGAGAGGAATAACCCCACCTAAGTCCAGCCTCGGAGGCATTACAGCTCTGCAGCAAGTACCGGAGATGGGCAGGTGGTATCTCCAGTCAATGGGGGTATTCCCCAGCAGTCTGACTGTGCCCGGGCCCCTCCCAGCAGCGTGGCAGACAAGCAGAGGCACCGGTTGCTGGCAACACCAGAGCACACGGGGCTCAGCTTCCCAGCAATGAAAGGGCAGCAGCAGCAGAGCTGGGCAGGGAGGAGGCGAGTGTGGGTCTGACACAGGGAGGCGGATTGGCAGGCAGGAGGGGCAGCTGCGATATATGGCTCTCAACTGGCTTCTGCGGAGAGAAGGAGCCAGGGCTGGGAGAGGGGTGGAGAGGCAAGCCATTGAGCGGGGCAGGGCCTGGAGCCTGGTCCCCACATAGCTGTTCATTTTGTGCCACTAGTGCGCATGCAGTGAGATGAGGAGCCTTACACCTGTAGAGCTTATTCCCCTTCCTGCGGGGGGGAACAGCCACACCGGTCGAAGCACCTTAATCCAATCACTGCACCCACACAGGCAGGTGACACCACACTAACAAGACCAGCGTAGCCACGGAGTCCAAGGCCAGAAGGGGCCACCAGATCACCTCACTTGACCTGGCTACCACAGGCCAACCCCAACCCCCAGAACCTGCCCGCAAAACCCATGGTGTGTCACAGGCAGAGAACAGGAGGTGCAGTGCCTGAGGCCCCTGAGACAATGGCAGGGAACTGATTGAGTGAGCTAGACCCAGATACTCCTGGCAAGTAACCTGTCCCCACCCTGCAGGGGAAGGCAAAAATCCCCCAAGGTCACTGCCAATCTGACTGCCAAGCTCACTATACCGCCTGTGGCCATCTCCAATGTTTCAGAGGAAGGAGTTTAGAAAGAACCAACAAAAACCAGATACAACGAGGGGGAAAGATCCCTTCCTGACCCTGCAGGTGGCCAGCTGCAACCCTGAAGCATGTCACCTTCGGAACATAAGACATGAAGCGGAAGGGACCCCCCGGGCTGCCAAGCTCAGCCCCTCACGACCACAAGTAACCCGTCATGCAATTCCGCTTGTCAGTTTGTCCAGCTGTCTCCACACTAAGTAAGTGGTTTGCCCCCACAGCGCCCCATGGGAGGCTGGACCAGAAAAACAGTTTCATTGGCACTACTGTTGTGTGCGGCCAGTGTCACTGTGTGGGTGTGAGCTGTGAAGGGTTTGGCCACAGCAGAAAGAGTGGAACAGCCCTTTCAGCGCATCACAGAAAGCCTGGGGCTGACAGGAGACCCCCAGCAAGATGCAAAGAGGCAGAGAGGGAACCCAGCCTTGCTCTCCTGCTCTCGGCATCATCAAAAACACTTTAATTAAAGTATCAGAGGGGTAGTCGTGTTAGTCTGGATCTGTAAAAGCAGCGAAGAGTCCTGTGGCACCTTACAGATTAACAGAGATATTGGAGCATGAGCTTTTAAGGTGCCATAGGACTCTTTGCTACTTTAATTAAAGAGTCCTGCAGTCTGCAGTGCCCAGGAACTTGGAGGTGCTTGTTCTATTAGAGGAGGTTCAGGCTGGGTGGGGGCTGCAGATACTCAGGGCTGGAAGCTGGCCAGCTGCAGTTCACTTGAAAATGCCCCTTCCTTTGCCAGGGGGAGGCAGCAGCCGCAGGCAACAGCAGGCATGAAGCCACCCTTGCTACGCAGTAGCTCTGTGGTCATGGGACAGCCATGGGGCCTGGTGATAGAGATCTTCCCCCTCGCCCCACCAGCTGCCTGCTAGTTCAGCACATGCTCTCCCGCGGAAGGGTTTATCTGGCTGGAGGGGGTTTCCTCTCCCTGTCCCAGGCAGCTCCAATCTCCCTCCCTCTCCCTTTTAAATCAAAATGTCAAATTTGTCCATATGAAAAATTCCCTGGGCTGATGAGAAGCAGATGTGCGGAGCCCCGGCACACAGCTGGAAGCCCTTAGCTTGTATGTTCCTATTTGCAATTGGCTGGCTTGGCCTGGCCTGGCCTCCTGGGTCCCTCTACACGCCCTGCTGGGCCCTGATGCTGCCGCCCTCTTGGGCAAGCCAGGGCATGCTAGCAGATGCACACTGGCTCGCCATTCACCTGCGGGCCACAGAGCCCTCGTGCTTAGAAGAGAGGGTGCTCTCTCGCTGGGAGAAAGGGCAGATTTCTCCCTCTTCTGGCACCTCCAATAGCCCTGGGGCCCCTCAGACCAGGGGGTGGGGTGGGGGCTAAGAGCAGGGGCTGTTTGATGTGTAGGACAGTGCAAACCTGCCTCTCCTCTGGTGGGGTGCCCCATCCCCTTTCCATTCACTGCTCCGATTTCACTCTCCAGCTCCTTTGGGATCTGCCCTCTGCATCTGCTTCCGCCCTCCCCTCCCCGCTGCGGGGAACATGGCCTGGGCCTGCAGAGGGGGGTCTCGGGGATGCATGGGATTCAATGCGGAGGTGGGCTCAGTGGGCCCCCTTCCCCTCCCCCTCCAGAGTATCAGATGAAGCCCAGCAATATTATCCCCTCTGGTGACTGGGAGGCAGAGATCCTACGGCAGCATGTCTCCCTCTCGCTCTTCCTGCCTGGCAGGCTCTCCGCTGCCCAGCCCAGAGGTCACTGTGTAGGGCCCAGCTCTTTTACTAAACAGTAAATTCTATTCAATTCTCCTGAAGTTGTCACTGTCTCCTTCACCTGCCTCTCGGCTCCTCCAGTGCTTGGAGAAATCCGTAGTGATTTATCTGACTCCCTTGGGCTCGGTTCTCTCTGCTTTTCTTATCATTGCTTAGCTCTCTTCAAACCATTATCTTGTAATCTTCTCCATCCTCCACACTAGCTGATAGTTTATGATCCACAGAACCATCTTTCTTCCCCTGGATTACTTTCTGACAGCTCCAGGTTGGCTTGTTTCTCTTGATCTGAGAGTATTTATTGCTGGACAGAGCACATACCCAAGGCTTTAGAAAAAGCTCCATACAGATTTGGCCAGGTACAGTGCCAAGCTGGGGCCAAAGAGAAGAGATTCTAAGTATGCTGAGGGTGGGAATGGAAACAAAGCACCGCAAAGGGTTGGCAGCACTGTGGGCAAAGCAAGACTCTAGATCCAAATGCCTTGGAGCTTTGGGGAAGTTTGGCTCTGGAGGCTGGAGCTGGTCCAAAACTGTGCCAGCGGAGAAAAACAATCAGTGAAATACGGGGCAGAGATGAAAGAGCCAAGAGGGCTGACGGTAAGTTTACAGTTAGGCAAATTCATCTAACTGTACACCTCCCGCCACACACACTAGAGGTTGTTTTAAATTAAAAGGCCGGCCTAGCGTGAACAAGTTTTCAAAACTCAAACAGCAATGAAAACAGATATTTTGGGCCAGCTCAGCAGATGAGTTAAGCTGACATGACTTCACTAAAGTCAATGGAGCATTGCTGATTTACACCGGCTGGGGATCTGGCCCTGTTAATTGAAGGGACACTCAGGTCAACATTTACGTTTTGGAAAAACAAGGTGATAGAAAACCTAACTGCTCCGTGGTTGTTACATTTTTATTAAACGCTAGGGGTGGATTTGAACATGCCTCATAAAGATACTGCAGCATCCCGTTGCATTCCCCACTGCCTGAGAGTGAAATGGATTAGTTCCATTGTCAGAGGTGAGTAGAATGCAAGAAGCAAACTAGGTGAAGAATACATAGGGGGTTGTCAATTGCTGCCCTGAGAATCATCTTAAGGTGTTAATAGAAACAAAATGAAGAGGTTTAGTTATTAAAATATGGTCATTTTAATGTTCTTTCCCCTTTAAATACAGATTTCACAAGCTGTCAAACAACTGTTCCATGTGCCAAACTCTAGAATCTTAAAGCAGTTCCATACCAGGGACTGACAGAATGTATCTTAACACAGTTCTCTGGCCTCATCTCCCCTACGCCCTCCCCATTCTGTTGCTTTATCCAGTTGGACTTTCACCCTGCATTTCCCCACATTCGTCCAAAACTGGCTCTGCTGAATCCTAATTACCAGGCCCTCGACTTGTCTCGCTCGGGTGCTGAGTCCACACATCTGTGGATTATGGTCACTGCCTCTGCCTCCTCCCAGGTCTCAAAAATCAACAGCTATGGCCCTATGTTGCCAACACACATGATTTTATCACAAGTCTCATTTTTCTTAAAGCTCCAGCTCCTGGAGCCATGTGATCACATGGGAATCCCAGCTGTCATTAATAACAAAGTTCATAGACCTTGTGGCGGCAGAGAAAAGCTTGAAAAAGTGACCTCTAAAGGCTCAAAAGCCAGATGGCAAATACTCTCCCTAAATGTATTATTTTGAAATCTCATGATTTTCAAGGCCTGACTCGTGTTTTTGGCATGTGGGCTGACGTGTTTCTACTCTGCCTCTCCCTGTCACAGGTCTTGCAGAAAAAAACAGAGTGTTTCTGTCTCAGGTCCTCAAATCTAGCGCCAAGCACAACAGGGCCAATCTAGGCCCTCAGAGTGCTAGCACAATACAGATATTAAGTATTAATAGCCTATTGTCTGGGCCCACATGTGCCGCATGCTCTCGCTGATGGGTAGGGGAGGAAGGATGCTCAGTGCCTGGCCGGGGGAAGCCTTTTAGTCCTCCCACCTAAAAATATCAGAGTCAACCTTCAGCCAGCTGAGGGGCAAACTGATACCTTGTGGGGAGTGTGAGGGCTGTGCCTCATTCCCATGACAGCCTGTTGCAGTCACCTCATCTTTACTTCAGAAGTGTGGCCTGCCCAGACTCCTGATTAGCATACGGTGCAGCCAGGTGGGTTGAGGAAGCAATGCCCGCTCAGTCCAGTACTCTCTATAGACCTCAGCTCTGGATTAAAGACAAGCAGTGTAGGCTGCAGTTAGCCCGCAGCGGGACTTTCTACAGCCATCTTTGATGCAGTGTCCCAGGGCCCATCCTGGGATCTGACTCTCCCATTGCTTGCTCTATTCATAGCCCTTCCTTCTCATTTCCAGCCTCACTATCTCTCTAGCCAGATAGTCACACTCCCCCGTTACTAGGATCCATTTGCTGAGCTGTAACGCTCCCACCGCCTCACCCAGAGAGAGCTGTTCTGGCTCCCAGCCTGCTCATCCCCAGCTCCATTTCATCCAGACGCCTCCCTGGAAAGTGCAGCCCGCTGACCCTGGTTTAAGCCCATGATATGTGAATGCTTCTGGCTTCCCCTCTGGCCCCTGGCAGTCTCTCTCCGAGTACGCAGGCACCACAGGAATTCCATACAAGTGCCCTTCTCTCCTAGGGAAGAAATCCGCATGGAATTTTGTAGCTTTGAGAACGCTTTGAACTGCTTTTCGGGTTCCCAGCCCTTCACCCCACTCCTGCTGTGTGCACACACTTTTGTTATCTAACCAATCCCAGCCCTTCCCCCGGCTGATTCTTTCTTGACATGTTTTTTCCAGCTGCGGAGCACACCCAGGGTTCTCTTCACAGAGAGCAAGATCCTCAGCTGGGGTAAAGCGACAGTGACTTATGGAAATCAATGGAGCTACAGCAAGTCAAGTCAAAGCTAGGCTGAAATCAGTGGAGTGCCAGGCGCTGGGCCAGAAGCTCCCCAGAGGTATTAATTTGTATTGCACTAGGACCCAAAGGCCTTCTGGGCTAGGTACTACACAACCACACAGCCCGTACCCTGCAGAGTTCATAATCCAGGAAATGGGACCACTCCTCTGCCATCTTCCCCACGCTGGGTATTTGCTTTCACTCTGCCCACTCTAGCTTCAATTTTTCATGGCCTGTCATAGGCAGAGATCAAAACTCTGAGATACCAGAGCCAACCAGGCCAAGCCATCAGTGCTTGCACTGGGTTTGCAGTTAGGCAGCAGGATTTCAGCTACTTCTTTCATTCTGACACCACCACATTACCGTTCCCAAGTTCACTGGCCTCCCCCGACACTGTGCACCACCGGTGGGTAGGGCAACTCCCCGTGTCAGCCTGAACCGGACTCGTCGTGCACGCACAAGGGCCAGCATCCCTGGAACTCACTAGCTGGGTATTCGGTTCATAGCACAACATGCACATTCGTAACTATCTGAGCTGAGACAGTAACTCAGTAATCCCAGCTTGCTTCCTCTCGGTTCTCTGTCTGCGAGCTGCGCTTTAAGGAAGCCAGGGTCAGGCAGAGTGAAAGCGAGCATTTCACATTGTGGTTTTCCTTTCCAGATAGACACCTTCCCATGGGCACCTTACCCAAGCCCGCCCCCTCGCTCTTCCCCACTCCTGCCCCGCCCCCAAACCCCACCTCAGTATTAAGGAAACAAGAGGCAAATACAACTTGCTGTCCTGGGAAGGCTGCTGCAACCTGGTTACCACCACCCCACCACTGTGTCTAAGTTCCTCTCCCCTCCCAGCCCCCTAAGCTCCGATTTTTCTGCGTGTCTGAAAAAACTGATTTTTCCTCTCCTATGCCTTTGCTCTCCTTCCAATTTTGATGCAAGCTGAAATAAGACCACATGAACACGGCTCAGCTGACAATGACACAACAGCTGAGCAGGGCCTGGCATAGTGGTGGGTGTTTTTATCAGCCTACTGAGTCCAGAAAAGGCCTAGGAACCCTGAAGTCCTGGACTGGGGTAGGGACTAGTAGGAAGTGTCCCTGCTAGGTGGAAAGGGACAGAGGATGTCACGCTGTGATGGACGCAGAGGGAGAGGGTAACTAGCACCCGACATCCTAGCAGCTGAAAGAGGGAGACAGCAGAGGAGACCCTCCAGAGAATGACCCCCACAGCCAGCGGGTGTAAGGGACATACACATCTCTCAGCAGAGAGAGAAGAATGAGCGCCCCGCCACATGCAAAGCTGCAGCTTTCAGTCCAGGAGGAAGCACCTGAGCTAGGCCAGGGCCCTTTATTTACCATGAAGGTGTTAACATCACATCCCAGGCATCCTCTCTGCCCTTAGCCAGCTTCGCAGGATCATCAGAACTGCTGCTCTAAGCTTGGGGCTGCGTGGCACCATGTGACACAGGCCAGGAATGCTTGTCAACTGCCTGTGCTTCCCTCCCCCCGCAGGCTGGGCAGCAGGGATTGATGTGACCAAGGTGGGAACTGAACCATGGTTCATGTTCGCAGAGTACAGCCATGGTGTTAGATCCTGGCTGGGCACCGGGTGACAGCACCAGCTGGGACTCGAGCAGTGTGGGTTTCCCCACCACAGGTGCCCCCACCATCAGCATCCCTCTGCAAAGCCCAGGGAGAGGGGGAGCAATCCACCAGGGGAGTTAAACCCAGCACTCACCTACAACCATGAGGTTGAATTCGAAGCCTGTTTTCATGGTCTTGATCCTCATCTGATCCAGCACTGCCTCGATGCCCACGTAGCCAAAGAGCTCCAGCCCCACGTTGGCTGGATTAGCATCGCGGGGTGTCTCCTCGGGCGCTGGCTGGACCGGTTGCCCCTCCATGCTGATACACCCTGGCTCTGGGCTACTCCCTGGTAGGGGAAGGAGATTCCTGAGTTAGATACTTGGCAGCTTCACCAAGTGATAAAAACAAGAACAAACAAATGTGCTGAGGTTAGAAATCATCTGAAAACCATGCGAGCCAACCCCCACGCCCAAAAATCAATGAGTTAATAAGCATTCTAGAGCAGTACTTCTCCTCCAGGGGCACACGTATCCCGGGGGGGAACTCAACTCATCTAGATCAGTGTTTCTGAATCTGGGGGGCCATAGGATGGGTTTAGGGGGGTGCAGGGCAAGTGCAAGGCCGGCATTAGGGGGTGGCATGCAGGGCAATTGTCCAGGGCCCCACACCACAAGGGGCCCTCAAAGCTAAGTCACATGCTGCAGCCCTGGGCTCAGGCTTCAGGGCCACAGTAGTCTAGAAAGATTGAGAACCACTGTTCTAGAGCATGCTCAGCTGCAAACATACTTCAGTTCCCTAAATAAAGAAAGCCATCAGGCTTCCAGACTGGACGGGGAGCTCAAAATCACAGCCATTCTCCTGGCCTAGGTTGTGAAATTCACTCTGGTCTAGCACCCCTGGAGAAAGGAATTCCACGGGCACCTCTCTTGATGAGCTCATGACCTGGACCTTCTGCAGCTTTGCAGCTAGTTTCCCTGTCTGTGATCCAGGAGCTGTACAGCTGCCCCCCATCTACCATGCTTCCAAGAGTGAAAGAGAGGATGACAGAGCAGGGGGGCTGTGCTGCACCATCTGGGATCCTATAGTACTGCAAAGAGTCCCCTGACGAGAAGCCTGAAGCTGCAGAAGGCTTCCAGGAAATACCCACCCTGAAGGGGGTACAGGTCTGACCGCAGCCTGTGTGTTTGCTCTATCAGTCTTCCGCCTGCTCAGAATCCACCTGAGCTCAGCCCCAGCCAGAGAAACAGGAAGGGCAGCGGTGTCTGGTGGGATCCTCCTAGTTCCATGCACTGTGCCCTGCCACTGGCACGCTAGAACGAATGGGGCATCGCAAAGCACTCTGTAAGTGCAGAGGGTCAGAGACTGCCCTGGTTCAGGTCTTGCTCCAGCTCGCAGCTCAGGAGTCTGAAAACATTCATTTTGCAAAAATCGCTGAGGAAGTGAAACTCCCGTTTACGCTTTCTGCAGGGCCTGACTGGTTGGAGACAGTCTCTGGGGCCAGCGTGTATTTACATATCTGGAGCTAAAGGCAAGGGTTAGCAGGTAAATCTAGAGGTTGGGGTCTGAGGCTTGGGGTGAGAAGAACTACGTCAAATCACGAGGCTCTGCTTCTGTCACCACCCCCACAAAGGGGCCCAAAATACACCCTGTCATAAACCCTTTCCATTGTGCGCGGCTCCTGCATTAGATGGGAGATCCTCAATCATTCTCCCCACTATGACTTACTAGGGCTGTGCTCAGTCTATCTCCAACAATCCCCCCACAGGCTGCATCCCAAAGCACTTGGGCAGGCGGCACACAATTGTTCCAACACGCGGGCAGTGCTGGAATTTGGCATGATTATCCTGATAGGACTCCACAGTATGTGCAAGCAGCCCAGCCCACTGAGTGCAGCAGCAGTTCCAGGGTGGGCAGGAGATGCTCAAGGGTGGATTCTCCAGGGGGTGCAAAAGCTACAGGAACCCACTTTGCAACTTGGCGATAATGGGATGTCAGCAGTGTAATCTGATTGGCTACTGCGAGGGGAGCAGACTGGGTTAAAGGGTGGAAGGGGGCTGGTGGAAGCCCAGGAGGATCCAATCACAGATTCCTCTGACATTGACATGGCAGACTGGTATTCTCACCTGGGCCTTTCCATTGCTACCGGGCAGCAAGCACAACCTGACTCATTTATTGCATGCGTTCTGGTAGCACGTAGGGGCTGTCAACCAAGATTGGAGCCCTGCTGCGCTAGGTGCTGTACAAACACAAGTAGGTCAGGATCTAAATGAGTTGTTTAGGCACAGGGCACAGGGCACAGGGCCAGCTGGCCACACAGCCACAGCTGGGTTCGCAGATTAAGCACTCTAGTCACATTAAGGAGAATGAAAGCACCATGGTAACACACACAAAGGGGGAGGGCGAATGTCCCAGACTCTATCATGAAGTCCAAGCGGAAACAGAGGCTTAGGCAGCAGCCAGTTCCTCTGGGGCCAGAGGACGGACTAGAGAGTACACTTCCCACACTCTGCCCCAATCTCAGACCCCTGTGGCTCTGTGACCAGCAGAAGGGTTGTGATGGTTGTTGGCAGGACCAGTAAAGGTTTCCTATCAATGGCACGCAGGAATGCGCCTATAATCTGTACAACGTGTCACCACTGGATTCAGGAGGAGCTTATATTACTTTCATTACAGTAGTACCGAGATGCCTCCAATATACTCGCATTGTGCTAGGTGCTGTGTCTGACTACACTGGTCTACAATTTTTGAGAAGTCGTCTGCTTCAGAGATAAAATGTGGTATTTATTATGTATTTTGATGTGCTGTATTCAAATATGACAATTAAAACAACTGATTGGCTACTGTTTCTAAGATATTTAAGTTTTTACATTTTATGTCTATGTATATTGTGTAGATAGTAGAGTTTTAATCATAAATTGTAAACCTAGGTCTTTTCATGTGTTTATGGTTGCTTTACATGATAATATTTCACCTGTCCTGTTTATGTAACACTTTAAAAATCAGCAAAAGGGTTATATAAATAAAATTTATTATGAAACAAAAGGCAAAAAACTATTATGTACATAGTTTAGTCCTATTCAGTGTCTACTCGGCGCTTCTTGGCTTGTCTCTTGTATTCATTAAATGGAGCATCTCTTGTCACTGTCCAGCAATAGTCTGCAAGCATTGATGGGCTCCATTTGCCCTGATAGCGTTTCTCCATTGTTGCAATGTCCTGGTGAAATCGCTCGCCGTGCTCGTCGCTCACTGCTCCGCAGTTCGGTGGAAAAAAATCTAGATGAGAGTGCAAAAAATGTATCTTTAGTGACATGTTGCAACCAAGGCTTTTGTATGCCTTGAGGAGGTTTTCCACCAACAACCTGTAGTTGTCTGCCTTGTTGTTTCCGAGAAAATTTATTGCCACTAACTGGAAGGCTTTCCATGCCGTCTTTTCCTTGCCACGCAGTGCATGGTCAAATGCATCATCTCGAAGAAGTTCACGAATCTGAGGACCAACAAAGACACCTTCCTTTATCTTAGCTTCACTTAACCTTGGAAATTTTCCACGGAGGTACTTGAAAGCTGCTTATGTTTTGTCAATGGCCTTGACAAAGTTCTTCATCAGACCCAGCTTGATGTGTAAGGGTGGTAACAAAATCTTCCTTGATTCAACAAGTGGTGGATGCTGAACACTTTTCCTCCCAGGCTCCAATGACTGTCGGAGTGGCCAATCTTTCTTGATGTAGTGGGAATCTCTTGCACGACTATCCCATTCGCAGAGAAAACAGCAGTACTTTGTGTATCCAGTCTGCAGACCAAGCAAGAGAGCAACAACCTTCAAATCGCCACAAAGCTGCCACTGATGTTGGTCATAGTTTATGCACCTCAAAAGTTGTTTCATGTTGTCATAGGTTTCCTTCATATGGACTGCATGACCAACTGGAATTGATGGCAAAACATTGCCATTATGCAGCAAAACAGCTTTAAGACTCGTCTTCGATGAATCAATGAACAGTCTCCACTCATCTGGATCGTGAACGATGTTGAGGGCTGCCATCACACCATCGATGTTGTTGCAGGCTACAAGATCACCTTCCATGAAGAAGAATGGGACAAGATCCTTTTGACGGTCACGGAACATGGAAACCCTAACATCACCTGCCAGGAGATTCCACTGCTGTAGTCTGGAGCCCAACAGCTAGACTAGAGCCAATCAACAACTTTAAGCATCATTTTTGTTCTCAGTGACCCAGAATTAGTAAAGTTTGACTACATTTATTTCAGAAGCATTTTGGCTATAAAGCAGTGCTACCAAAGGCACTAATATGCCCCCCTCATCATAATATCTGAGCACCTCACAATCTTTAATGTATTACCCTGTGAATAGGGCACTACTATTATCCCCATTCGACAGATGGGGAAACTGAGTCACAGAGGGGCCAAGGGACTTGACCGAGGTCACACAGGGAGCCTGTGGCAGAACACAACATTGAATCCCAGTCTGCCAACTGCTGGGCTAGCACCTTAACTCTGGGCCCATCCTTCCCTTCCCCACTTCGTAGACTCAAAGAGACAGTCCTGCTTTCGCTGAATTAGAAGACACCCCGAGTTTTAATTTATACCCAGGATGCCAGGCCATAGCAAGTAAACATTTGATTCTACAAACACTGGCCTTCTATATACAATGATGCATGGGTCAGATACAGACTAGGGAGAGAGAATAGCAGCCATCGCACAAATGTGGCACCACTACTGACCACACAGCAAAGGGATCATGCAACAGGACAGCGGTGGCCCCAGTTACTTGGCACAGTTTTGCTGCTTGCTGCAGCAGAGAGGGAAAGGGACAGGGTTGATTGAGCGGCGTTTGCAGTTTTACTCCTGAGCCTTTGCACTGTTATCCAGTTGTAGTGTGGGATCTGGTTCCCTTCCAGATGATGGGTTGTACACACTGGAAGAAAGAGGGGATGTGGACAGAGAAGTGCCTCTTTCCAGCTGCCCTGGCAACCTCTCAGACACAGCCAAGGCTGGGACAATGGCTCAGAGTTCATCAACACATGCTTCTTCAATAGTGACAAGCTCGCAAGATCTGTCTAGGGGTTTGGGGCATGCCCAGGAGCTTGCAAGCTTAGCCCAGGCACTCTGGTGCAGGAGTCAGGAGAGATTTCACACTGAGGCAGGATCAGGATTTTTTAAATGGCTTGGTTCAGGCTCAGATGCAAATGCTGTGTGAAAAGCTGCCTGCACTGGATTTCCGAGTCAGAATGAAACCAGATGGCTGGCATGTGGGGAAGGGGAACATATGCATAGGAGCCACCAAACTTCTAAGACCATGGCTTGGAGCATTGGGAGCTCCCTGAAACAGGCTAAATTAACAGCTCTGAACCTGTCCACAACCTTCAGAAAAGGTGCAGCATGGGCAAAAGCAGCGCACGCTTCCTCCTCATCTCATCGATGGGCCTCAACTCTGGGCCAGTCAGTCCCCGTGCCAACAAAGGGGCCACTTAACCCACCATCATGGGTGGCACTTTGTGCTGGGAACACACCTGCCAGAGAATTAAGACCTTTGAATACCCAGCCTAAATTCTGGGTCCCTACCACAAGTCAAACCACACAATACAAAATCCAAACCTCAGCCCTCCCAAAACAAAGATGGCTGCATGCCTGGGATTTAGAGCCCTTGCTCTGGCAGATCGAAGGAGCGAATTCCAAACCTGAGGACATCTCTTGGGCAACATCCTGTTGGTAGCTCCCTTGTTTATACTCATTCAAGCACCACAGCAGATCTCAGCTGTGGCAGTACAAGATGGCATGGTTTCCAGGTCCTAGATCATATAGCCCTTCCTAGGTTAAACCCAATGCCTTGAATTCCACCTGGAAGCCAGTACACATCCCAGAGCACCGACTTATGAAAGTACAGAGCAGGCTGCAGGATTCTGCATTAACTTCAGGTTCTGGATGGTCTTGGGGTGCAGCCCCATGCAGAGCTCATAACAGCAGTCCTGCCTCAAGGTAACAACGGTGTGGATACTAGTGGCAAGGACCCTGCTTCAGAGACAAGAGGTCACATTCACTTAGCCAGGTGCAGAAGAAAATACCAGAACTCTTGGCCCAAGGCACATCCAGGCATGCCCCAGGATCTAACACTGCGTGAAACTCAGGCACCTCTTTGACAGACACGGTCCCTCACTCAGGCCAACCTTCTTCTCTCTGGACTGCATCACAGCCGGTAAGCCTTCATCAAAGGCCTGGCCTACAGAAAGGTTGCTCTGGTTTAACTACAAGGCGCTACTTTCAATGGGTACATCATTGTGTGAGGACACTCATGTTAGTCTACACTTGGTTTACGTTGTGTTAGCTCGCACCTGTGTGTTTAAGTAACTCAGTTTATTATCGCAACTTTAGTTTAAGTCAGAACAATTTCTGTACTTAGAGAAGCTCTAAGCCCCAAGCTCATCTAGTCATTGGGCATTTCATTCTTCTGCTCTGCTCAGGTCAGAGGTGAGAGATGCAGTGCTAGGGGCCATCAGCAATCTGAGGCCTGTTCATTAACTCTCCCAGTAGCTTCATATACACATGGAGCAGAAGCAGTGACAACATTGGTCACCGGGATCCCTCACAAGAGAACCTCATGGGCAGAGGAATGACCTTCCACTGTTATTCTGAAAGGTAATGATGGATCCTCTCCCCCAGGTCTGCAAGTACATCAGCAAAAACCTCATTTTCAATGGCATCAAAGGCTGACAATAAGTCTGAGACAACTGGCACAGACAACTTGTCTTCCTCCATCACTACGAGGAGATCAGTGAATTCAACTGATTCAGTTCCTATCCCATACCTTGATTAACTGAGGCCAGCAAGTCTGATATATCAAGAAGACACCAGAGTTGCCCCAACACACACACCTGCTCGATCATCTTGTTTAAACATAGGAGATGTACCATTGGTCAGTGGTGTGCCCCAACTTCAAAACTAAGAGACCACGGATGGTCCACGCCAGAGGATAGTGTCCATGTCTCCTCCAACACGCATTTCCAGTTCAAAACCAGACCCAACACATGGCCAGTCTTTCAAGGGAACTGACAGCCACTTAAAGCAGTCCAATTGCTGTCCTGGCAGTCACGGAAATCTGAACCATGCTCGAATTGTCATCTACCTGGACATTACAATCATCAAGCACTGCTAGTCCTCAGCTATTTCATTGCTACCGTAGTAGCCACCCAGAGACTACAGACCCAACGAGGTGCCTGCAGGGTCATCTTGGTTATGCACACAAAGACGGGGCCTCCATCCTTTATCGAATCAAGGATGGCGTTAACTGTACTAGTCAGCAACTCAGCATTCAACAGCCCGAACAGCGAACCACGGCCTTGCTCATCAGCACCTTGCACTCCTGGGAATTAATACCCCAAAGGAATTGAGTCCAAATGTCTTTCCTTTGATTTACACCTCTTGAACTGACAAGTGTGATGGTTTCCTCCTGCCTCCCCTCCCCTGCACACCACAGGCGTGAGGGGCACAAGGCATCAAACCAACTATTCCCTTGGGTCCTCCATATGCCAGCGCAGAGCAGCCTTGTTCAGCCTTCTCCGCTGCCCAAAGGTGCTCACTGGGGGGGTGGCAGCTAGAAGCCTGAATGAGAACCCCCCAACAATGTCCATCATAAGAAACCACCAGTCCCACAACTATCCTGCCCAACATTCTCCACGCAGACCAGTGGCCAGCACGGCCCCGCACTCACCATCAAGGATAATAAGAAGAAATAACTAAATAATCCATCCATCCATCCCAACCCGCACCCAGGCAACCTGCTGGTCTCTCACCCCCATGAGTGCCCAGCTCCACTTCTGGGGGTCTCACGCTAGCCCCAGTGGCCACTTCCCCAGTACTCTGATCTCAGCCAAACAGTCCTGTTAGAGGGGCTACCCAAAGGGCTGCTGAGTTCTGGGTTAAAGACAACAAGGACCAGGCCAGCCCACAATGCCTGGTGGCTCCATAGACCTAGTATGGCAGACCAGCACAGGTCATCAATCCAGGTGGGAATTCCAGCCCAGGGGCTGGGTTTCTTGCTCTACCTAAACATGTTGCCCCCGTCCTCATCTTAAGACCCATACACCAAAATTCCAAGCACCTATCTCAGTGCATCGTCTCCAGGGGCAGGATAGATTACTAGGATGCCAGGTGGCTGTGGGGAAGCTACAAGATGCTCCATTCACTTGCTCGCACCTGCAGATCAGGCAGGACATGTTCTGCCTCCCCCACCCCCCCATGGATCTTCAGGCAGTAGAAGGACAGACGGGCATTCACAGCAATAAGGACCAAGCTGTGGAGCCATCTTAAATAAGCATCTCCAAAGGCAGAGAGGCCAGTGTCCCAGGCCCTGGGGGAGGCTGGGAACTATACTGCAGCAGGAGTGGGCAGACACGTTCCCTGCACCCTGACACCAGTCACAGGATTCAGAGACCTGACAGCCCCGAGAGGACACTGGGGACACCAGATGGCAGGCAGCATGGGGCCCCTGCTAGGCTGCTATATGGTTCCAAGGCCTGCTGGGGGAGCATCCCCAGCCATGTAATCAGCCACCTGTGCACAACGCACACCCCACATAGGCATCTGTCTGGGCATGCACACAGGGGCACAGAGATTTCCACAACGTAACCCCTCTACAAGCTAGGCTTCAGTCTCTCTTACCCCCCACTGGACCTAGCTCCCAGCTGTGACTCCAAGGGTAGCAGCATCTTGGAGATCATGGCTCCAGAGCTAGTCAAGGGCTGCCCGTTAGACCCCAGCAGCCCATGGAGCAGGGTTGCCCCTCACCCACAGCAGGGATGGGCCCAGGACCCCCGCCTGCTTGGAGGCAGAGACAAAGGGGCTGCTGAGCAGCGCGGAGAGAAGATTCAGCATCTTTCCTCCTCCCTGAGCTCTTTGTCTACCACCTCCATAGTTCCTCCCCCAAATTTCCATTGTCTGCGTCCTACCTCGTCTGCGAGGTGCAGAGATCTCCAGCCCAGGGCTACAAGGCAGCCAGCGCAGGGCGCTCTCCGCTCCCCAGCTCCATGAGCAGCATGGAGCATGGACAGTCCCTCTCCTGCAGGTTAGGAAGTGCAGCAGCGGGGCTCCGAATCTGGTCTGTGTCAGTGCACAAAACAGTCCCCTCCCCTCTGCCAGCTCCCCCACAGGGATCAAGGCTGTCACACATGACCCACATGGTAATAATCCTCCCCACCCTCTCCCTCGGGATTCCCTCCTTCAGCAACAAACCCATTCAAGATGTTTGCCCACCTGCCCGGGCATGCTCAGTGTACAGAGCCAGCCTGGCTGGGAGCAGCAGCGTGGCTGGGCTTAGAGAAGATCTGACCAGTACTGTTGGTCACAGACACTCAAGCGAGGGCCCGCTCCTGGTACGGCTGCTCACAGGGAGGCATGTCAGTTCTGTCCATGCAGGGCACAAGTTTCCAGCCACCCCTTTCCTCCCAAGGAGGAATCCAGTCTCGGTGGCCTCCAATGCTCTCTGACACAGGATGTCGACAGGTGAGCTTTGGACTAGAAAACAGCCCCAGTGCAGCCCTGTAGTTTTGGTGCCACAACAAAGAAGCACATGGACCACGTCGGGCTAGGGTGACCAGATGTCCCGATTTTATAGGGACAGTCCCGATTTTGGGTCTTTTTCTTATATAGACTCCTATTACCTCCCACCCCTGTCCTGGTTTTTCACATTTGCTGTCTGATCACCCTATGTCGGCTCCTACTGTGGAGCTCAGACTGCAGCACACTTCGATGGCCGACTGGCTGAGGCTCAGCTCCTCACCTGCTTTCGGATGCTTCGGCTCAAGGGTCCCACGTGAGGCCACTGGGGAAAGTCAGAGTCCTGTTCTGCTCCTTCCCTGTTGCATCAGCTCCCTCTGCACCAGCCCAAGTTCCCTGATCCCTTTTTTAAGGGCGCACAACTCTGGCGGCTCATTGTTAGCATCCCTGGAGCAGCTGTCAGCCAGCAGCACTTCTCCCACCCCCAAACACCCAGCAAGCTGCCTGTATCCCAGCAGGACGCAAGACTGATGAGGACACGCCAGCAATGTGACAGTGTGAAAGAGGTAAGAACAAGGAAACCACACTTGCCAGAGAGTCGCCAAGTGCCACCGGCGAGCAGCACACAGCGGGGCTGGCTTGGCTGCGGGAACTTGGAGATCAAAGGCTGAGCTGCTCTCCAGTGACTTGAGGAAACAGGAAACCCCAGCAAGTGCCACCTTCACCCCAAAGTGGCATGTGTTTGACCCGTCACCGCTGGTCCTCCACCACCCCAACGACCTACAGACAGTCCTAGAATGCCACTTGCTCTGCCAATGGCTGCCGTGTTTCACTGGAGTGAATGCAATGTTAGAACATACCTGCATCATGCAGGAGTACATTGCACCTGTGTGTGCAGAGTATCGTAGGCCAGATCGCTTGGTGGGTGTACCTGGCAGCACAGGAGGCAAACTGCACCTGGGTGCACTGTCTCCCCCAGCTGCATGGCAGGCTCATTGCACCTGGACATTGCATGTGCCAGGAAGTACCATGCCAGGTAAGATGCACTGCACCTGTGCAGATGCAGTAAGGCACAACTGGCTGCATGAGCCCAGTGGAGAGCAGATGAGTCTGGGTAGAGGAGAGGAGAATGAGGGGCACAGGTTCACCGCTAGGTTGCAGCAGGCCTGAATTACCTATACAGTCCTATAGGAATCTCAGACCACATGGAAATCACACTGTACGCCAGCCGGGGCTGCAGGAAGCGAGCAGCAACCCACAGTCAACGGGTCTCTTTGCTGACTGGGCTTCATGCCTCAGAGCCTTCTTGGCTGGCGTAGCCTAGACCAAATTTTCAGCTTGCCACCGCACAAGGGAGAAACGCCACAAACGAGATGGGCCAAACCCCCAGAGCCCTGCAGAGGCCTCAGGGGGAGCCCAATGCAGTTCATCGTAAGTCCAGTTTCACACAGTCCACAACCGCCTCCACCCCAACCCCCCGAGAGAGCGGGGTTAGAAAAGGACGAGGACAGTTACCTCCTAGGCAGAGCAGGGCAGTCTCTCCAGCCCCCTGTGCACGCGTGGGCTGCTCCAGGGAGCTGTCCGCTTCTCGTGCGTGTGACGCTCAGGCCAGAGTGGGTGCTGGCAAAACCGATGCTGTGCTTCCTGCTTTGTGGTTTCGGCTTCCTATCAAGAGTGCTGAGCTGTACTGAGCTCGTTGCCATGGGAACGAGAGCCTAGGGTGGAGGGGAACGTCACTGGCACCAGGAGGGGTTCCAAGGTGGGCTGGCGAATGGTGCAAGCGGCAGGGCAGCGAGGGGTGCAAGGACAGGGCCAGGCAAGGCAGGATGAGAGACCAGCACCAAGCCTGCGTCCGACCAAGGTGCTTCTGAGATCATCCCACCAGGATCCTCTTCTCCAGCCTGAAGAGCCTGACTTGGAGCTTGGCACGCCGGCGTGCCATGGCAGCTGCGTTTGAAAACAGGCTGCTGAGCGCTTCAGGATCAGCTCCCGGGGGCAGATGGCGCACCCTGCAGAAGGAAAGTCCTCTCCTAGGCGGACACTAGGCCTCTCCCAGCTGCTCTGTCAGACTGCTGAGGCCCTTTCCTTCCCAGCACCGCAGCAGGGAGAGCCTGGGTTGGTCTCTGCGCAGGAAGCTTTCTGCAGAACGTCTTTATAGCCTGACATTTGCCTGGCTGGGCTTGGACTTGGTGACGTTTTCAGACAACAATAACCACTAACCTCCCCCACCACCATCCCGACACACACACAGAAACCCTGCAGCTGCAACCCACAGTATCCTGCTTCTGAACCTGTAAACCGCAGCTCACCCCACTTCGGCCCCTGCCACACATCTCCGTGAGCAGCAGCAACGGGAGGGAGCGTGTGGAAGGGCCTTTGGGAGGGGCAAGGAAAGAAAAGAGCAAAGAAAAGGTTTAAAGAAAGAGAGTCAGCGCTGGGGATGAGATGGGGAGTTGGCGAGTGCATGGCAGGCAAGTTCAGCCACCCACTGGCATCTCCTGGATGGAAGGCGCAACAGAGGAACGGGATGCATTCCTGCCATTGTGCCATGGGTGCTGAGAGACCCGGCCATGAGGAGGGGAATTCCACTCCTCCAAGGGCCTGTTTGCTCAGGGCTCCCAGTTCTCCACTTTCTCACAGCTCCAAGCAAACATTACAGCCCCGGAACACAAAGCAGAGCACTTCAGACAGGGCATCATGTTGATGGGTATTTACCCTGGGCTGCGGGTGTTTGCCCAGTCTCCCAGTCCTCACCCCGCCCCTCCTGTAGATTCAGGTGCTTTTTCCCTCATGAGACTCTTGGAAAAGCAGTAAGAGCAGAGGTACAATGCAAGACAGGGACAGCCATGTATGCAGTATGACAGCAAACAAGCTACAGGTGGTGGGCTGTAGAGCACGGCCAGTGGGTAGCCTCAGCATGTATGCAGGGAGTTGTGTTGTGCAAGAAGTTCCATCTTTGCACTGCCAGAGGGAGGGAAGGGGATTTTGCACCAACACGTGTAAAGACACAAACGTTCCCGTACATCAATGCAGACGGCAATCTTTGGGCAAGTGTAATTTCTAATGCTGACGTTCAAAGATGAAGAAGCCAAGGCAACGGTTGAGTGGGGAAAAATGTCTTACTGTCGCTCAGAAAAAGCGGGGTTTCCTTCAGAATTAGGACTGACTATCTGGTCATTTTCACAAACTGGAAGGCGAATGGAATGCTGTTGTGACTATTTCACACACATCCATGTGCACGCAGGATACCATCCAGCAAGGCTGTGCCCTCTGTCTTCTTGATAGGATAAGGTGGCCTTTCCAGGAAGTGTTGAAACATCCTAGTGCCTTCTGGCAGTAACTGCTACCAGCTGTGACAACACTGAAGGAGACTGGGACTGTCTAACCCGCACTCCCCTACCCACTCCCTCTCCATCAATACAGAAACCATCACGTGCAGCAGCCAGCGTCAACCACCCCAGGAGCCAGATGGGAAGGAATGAGAGCAGAGGAGTAGAGACTCTGTTGGTACAGAGATGATGGAACTTGGAAGGAACACCAAGGAGAGTCTTTATACTAGGGCTGTAGATTAATCGCAGTTAACTTATGTGATTAACTCAAAAAAATTAATCGTGATTAACTGCAGTTTTAATTGCGTTGTTAAACAAGAGACTACCAATTGAAATTCATTAAATATTTTGGATGTTTTTCTACATTTTCAAATATATCTTGTATGCTGTGGTGTAATTGAAATCAAAGTGTATATTTTGATTACAAATATTTGCACTGTAAAAATGATAAACAGAATAGTACTTTTCAATTCACCTCATACAAATACTGTAGTGCAATCTTTGTCCTGAAAGTGTAACTTACAAATGTAGAATTTTTTTGTGTTACATAACTGCACTCAAAAACAAAACAATATAAAACTTAAGAGACTACAAGTCCACTCAGTCCTACTTCTTGTTCAGCCAGTTGCTAAGACAAACAAGATTGTTTATATTTACGGAAGATAATGCTGCCCTCTTCTTATTTACAGTGTCACCAGAAAGTGAGAACAGGCATTTCCATGGCACTTTTGTAGCTGGCATTGCAAGGTGTTTATGTGCCAGATATACTAAACATTCATATGCCCTTTTATGCTTTGGCCATCATTCCAGAGGACATGCTTCCATGCTGACGATGCTCATTAAAAAAATAATGCACTAATTTAATTTCTGACTGAACTCCTTGGGGGAGAATTGTATGTTACCTGCTTGGTTTTATCCACATTCTGCCATATATTTCATGTTATAGCAGTCTTAGATGATGACCCAGCACATGTTGTTCATTTTAAGAACACTTTCACAGCAGATTTCACAAAACGCAAAGAAGGTACCAATATGAGATGTCTAAAGATAGCTACAGAACTCAACCGAAGATTTACGAATCTGAAGTACCTTGCAAAATCTGAGAGGGATGAGGTATAGAGCATGCTTTCAGAAGTCTTAAAAGAGCAACACTGATGCAGAAACTACAGGACCCGAACCACCAAAAAAGAAAATCAACCTTCTGCTGGTGGCATCTGACTCAGATAATGAAAATGAACATGCGTCGGTCCGCACTGCTTTGGATGGTTTTGGAGTAGAACCTGTCATCAACATGGACACATGTCCCCTGGAATGGTGGCTGAAAGCATGCACATCTGGCAGATAAATATCTTGTGATGCCAGCTAAAACAGTGCCATGAGAACACCTGTTCTCACTTTCAGGTGACATTGTAAACAAAAAGCACACAGCATTATCTCCCGTAAATGTGAACAAGCTTGTTTGTCTGAGCGATTGTCTGAACAAGAAGTAGGACTGAGTGGACTGGAAAGCTCTAAAATTTTACATTGTTTTATTTTTGAATGCAGTATTTTTGTACCTAATCTTATATTTGGACATTCAACTTTCATGATGAAGAGATTGCACTACAGTACTTGTATTGTGTGAATTGAAAAATACTATTTCTTTTGTCTTTTTACAGTGCAGACACTTGTAATAGAAAATAAAGTGAGCACTGTACAATTTGTCTTCTGTGTTGTAATTAAAATCAATATATTTGAAAATGTAGAAAACATCCAAAAATATTTAAATAAATGGTATTCTATTATTGTTTAACAGTGCCATTAATCGTGGTTAATTTTTTTTAATCACTTGACAGCCCTACTTTATACCCCAGGTGGTTCTGCTGGACTTCCCACCTACTCCACTGCCCATATTTCCGAGTCCTGGGATGGACTAAATAGTCACAAGGAGAGAGAATCAGGGAGGGGGGTGACAAGAGAGAAGGGCAGAGAACCAGAGGTGGGGAAAAGACTGGGAGAGGGCAAAGGATAGGGGAGGATGATGAAGGAGGAAAGACATTGAGCCCAACCACTCTCACTTGCTCATGCCCATGGAGCAGCTCACCCAAGGAGCTCACAGATTGCAGCACCTGTGCAGGCTGCAACAACACCCTTTGCCCCCAACAACCGATTGCTGATGGTAACAAAACAACCCAGCCCCAGACTCTACAGGTGTCAGCAATGGGGGGAGGGAGGGAAGGGAGAATCCAAGCAAAGAACAGATCCCGGTCTCATCTACAGCATGAAGAGGAGGGGATGGCGAAGCTAAAGGTCATGGATCCTTTCTGAATGCACCACTCCCAGTAAGGGGCTTAATTACCCCCTTTGGTCTGCTGGGGTCCTGGGTGCGGGACACAACTCCTCTGTTGCAGTGAGTCAGCAGGGTAACACCCCAACCCACCAGTGTGGGAGGGTAGCTCGCTCCTCTGGGGTGTGACCTTAGAGGAGGCGGGCATGGGGATGGGAAAGCCCCCAAACTTTGCTCAGTCCCCAAGGCGGTTAATCACTGACATTGTTCTAATGGAGTTTTGGGGTGAGGCCAGTGCCAGCAGCTGAATGAGAACCCCTGCAGGGCCACACGGGGAGGAGGCCGGTGATCTCTGGGGCTTCCCTCGTCTCAGCCTGGGGAGGGGCAATTCATCTCTAATCCCCTGAGAACCCCTCTTAGTCACACCAGGGCAGATTATCCTTCAGCGTGCCCCTCTATCCTACCTAGGGGGAACTGACTCTCTGCCTGTCTGTCTCCCTGAGCCCCTCTGCCCCCAGCTGGGAGGGGTGCCTGTGTCCCATCTCTCCCCCAGAACCCCTCTGCCCCCAGCTAGGAGGGATGCCCGTGCCCACTCTCTCCCTGAGAGCCCCTCTGCCCCCAGCCTGGAGGGTTGTTTGTGCCTCCTCTCACTCCCCTCTCCCCCCCAGGGATGTGTGTCCCTGCCCCATCCCCCCTGAACCCCCTTCCCCACACTCGCTCCCCGGACCAGAGGGCTGTTCTCCCCCCTGCTCTCTTACGTTATGTCACAAGCCAAGCGTGGCACCCTTCCTTGCCCAAACAGCCATGGAACCTCAGGCCCAGCTGGTGCTAACTGAACTCAGGGAGGCTGGAGATGGTGCCGGGGCGGAACCAGAGCACAGGTGATGCAACGGTTGTTAAGAAGCGGTGTAGTCAGGTTGGAGTCTCTTAAAGGGATACTGCCAAGTCCCAAGAAATTGCAAGCACAACGGTCCCACCCAGGGCCCGCGTGCAATGCTTTGTACAGCAAGTGCCGCCAGGGATTCCGCTCTCTCCCCCTCCAGTACCTCTGCTGCATCCAACAGCACCTGCCAGCACCTGCCACCACCAATGTGATGAAACAACCATGCGCAGGGGATGGGAGACACTACCTTGCAAAGGTTTAAGGGTGTTAAAAAACTTGCAGTACTGACTGAGAAGTAAAAATGCAGGAGTCCTGCAGTTGCAGCAATGGGATAATTAAATGCACGCATGTCTGTGGGCGTGTGGGTGTGAGAGAGGAATATCCACCTTCCCTTTCCCTGCCATTGTACTGATGCCTCTTTCAGTTGCCATTTCAGTTTCCAAATGTCTTGACCAGGCCCACTGGCTGCAAGGGGTCTGCGATCAGGGTAAACATCAGTTACGTGCTAGTGTAACTGACACTGCCCAGAACTGTGTGACTGTTAGAGGTTATTGCTTCTGGGGTCTGGTGCAGAGACAGGTTTTTGGTGGGCACGGGGTACGATGTTCGCATCAGGAATTTGGTGCCCTACTTGCTGTTTGGTCCCATCAGCTAAGTGTTCATTACGGGTAGTGGAGGGCTGCTCTGCAAGCAGGACATGCTCTGGCAAGCCTCTTTATCTGAACCAGGGATGAGTAAACAGCATTTCTCTCTCTTCCAATCTGTTTAGAAAGGGGAAACACTGGCTACCTGCCCCACCCTCTCCCTGACAAAAGCAGTGGCTAAGCCTACTGGGGGTAGCACTGCTCCATGGTTAATAACACACTAACACAGGGGTGGGAAGTAGGAGATGCGGCTTCTCAGCCCAGCCGCTTGCTTTGTGACCGTGCGCAAGTCAGATGTGGCTGCTGATTTTGGGTGCCCAACCTGAGACATAAAGACAACGTAAATCTTTACATACGCCTCTTTGCTCATCTTCTAGATCAGTGGTTCTCAACCCTTCTCGGCTCAGGACCCGCTTGTAAATAGCTACGGCCTGTCGCGACCCCGTCAGTTGTCTGTGGGTGGAGGCCCCGGGGCAGTTTTGGTCATGCCTGCCTGGCACTCATCCCACAGTGGCAGCTCCTGTGCTGTGGGGCTGGCTGGGCTTGGCTCTCCCCTCTGGGTGTTGCAACTCTGGGGTTGCAGCAATGCTCAGGTTTGGCCCCACCCCCCCCAACTGGACCAAGTTGGTGAGAGTGGAGTTGTGACCTGGCTCCTGAGGTTGCAGTGCCACTCACTCAAATTTGGCCTACCTGGACTCCTATTGTCATGACGGCGAGGCCAAACCTGAGTGGTGCTGGGAACCCAGAGGCTGCAGTGCCTGGAGCAGGGAGGTGAGCCCAGTCAGCCCTGTGGGGCAGGAGCCACAGGAACTGGCACGCAACCCTTTGAAGGATTCTGGTGACCCAGTTTGGATCCTAGACTATGGGTTGAGGCCATATGCAGGAATACAGCAATTACCATATTGGCTCAGCCCAGCCACCTAGTGCTGTAACCCGTCTTCAACAATGGTCAATGGCAGAAACCTGAGAGGAAGCAGTTTCTGAGCTTCTGGAGATTGACCCCTTGTGAGAATCCAGCACATGGCAGACACAGGCAGCTCTGCTCTGCAGGGAAGCTCAGTTTGAAATGTGAGGTGAGAAATGAGAGCAAAGGAAGGAGGGTTGTTATAGGTAACAAAACCTTCTGGTCAGCTCATAAATGTCACCCGGCCCTGTGAGACCTGCGTGGAAAATCCTGCTTTCATTCACTATGTTCCACAAAGAAAGGACCCTGCTTTGGTCAGTTTTGTGTAGAGAGAGAGGATCTGGATGCGCTCTGAACACAGACAGATGATGGTGACCCTTAGCATCTAATGGCGCTTCACAGCTAAGCACTCTGCAGACATGGCTCAGGGGAAAGTACTGAAAGTACCCAATTTGGCCAGGAAATGAGGTGTGTGCCGTGTGTGTGTTGGGTGTGTATAGCTGTGTGTATAGTGCGTGTGTGTTGGGTGCAGGTGTGTAGCTGTGTGTGTGGAGGGGTGTGTGCGTGTGTGTAGCTGTGTGTGTGTTGGGTGCATTTGTGTAGCTTTGTGTGCTTGCGTGTGTGTGTGTGTAGCTCTGTGTGTGTGTTGGGTGCATGTGTGTAGCTGTGAGTGTGTTGTGTGTGTGTTGGGGGATCTTCTCCAGCTGATGGCTTGAAAATGGTGACATTTTGCCCTAGATCAGTGTGGCAGAACTGTTCCCTTTCTCCTTGTGAACAGCAATCCCTCAGGCTGGAAAGACATTGGGGCTGATTCTCTTTTCAAAACTGGTGCAATTCAGGAGTGACTCCATTGCAGACCATGGAGTGAGACAGATGTAAAAGTGGTGTGAGAAGCTGGCATTTCACACAGTCCTCTCACGTTACCCCTCTAGAGAGTGCACCCCTGGGGTGGATCATCTCACTCGGCTCCCCTAGTGGGGAAGGGTGCCTATTTGGGACTACCACTGGTAACTGGGTGCTGGGCTCTGTGCTTTGCACAGGTGTGCCCAGGTCTGCATTCCAGGCCTCAGACTCACTTGCCCCACCTCACTGGACTGTGCTGAATTCTCATTCGATGCTACTCATGGAGCTAAATTCTCCAACCGAACTTCCCCACGTCAGGTAAATCCCAGCACAGGAACAGTCTCCTCCTGCTGACAAGTCAGAGGTGATGAGAACTAGCCAGAGAGGCTGGCGGAGGAGGGAGTTCCCCACTGCACTGGTGAGTTCCATCACGACCTTCCTCCACCTCTTGGAGCCTGGGAGGGGAATTTGAGGCCCACTCCATCCATTCTGCCCTAGGTTTCCCCACATTGCCCAACCAGCAGCCTTTGAGCCTGTCCATAGGGACCACTTTGTGTTGGGTGAGAGGGGAAGTCAGTGTTCATAGTCCACAGGGCTCCTTGGAGTATGTGAGGGAGACAAACTCCGCTAATGACACTCTGCCAGCGACTGTCCTCCTTGCCCTCAGCCCATTCACCTGATGGTCATTGGCCACCCAGACCACCACATCCCCTACGGGCCCGGATCAGCTTCTTTTACACCTACAGCGTGTTATTTGCACACAACAGTGCAGTCTGCTGGGGGCTGTAATACACTTTTCTACATCTGGTTGCTGGGCATGTGTGTGGGGTTCAGACGCCTGTGACAGACGGTCAGACAGGATGACGGCCTTAAATTCTGTGTCTATAACTTTCCCAAGCATGGTGCATGATATGGCCCAAGGATCGATGGCTGAGGAGGATGGGGGAAGGAGGTTGTGGCTCAGGGTTTGTGGGGAAGGGGAAAGCCCAGTGTGTTCTGGCTGCCACACCCAGATCTCTTTACATGTCCTAATTGATTACTCTAAAGAGCTCCCACATGAGGCTCCCGTCATCCCCATTTTACAGCTGGGAAAACCGAGGCACGGAGCGCTTAAGCCCACCTTTTCCAAGAGAGGACATTGGCTGGTTGTTTGAACTGAGACAAATGAAGCCTGATTTTCAGAAGTACTGAGTTCCACAAAACGGAGATACCCGACAAGCTTTGGCCTAAGTGACTTGCCCACGGTCAGCGGTGGAGCTAGGAATGGAACCCAGGAGTTCTGGCGTGACTCCTGGTGCTCTACCCCAACCAGCGACACCATCCTCCCCTGAAGACTGGCCCTTGCCAAAAGGCTGTCTGGATCCCCCTGAAACCAGGTTGCTTGGGAAAAAAACTCCCAGGCCTGGCCGGGTGGCACCTGGGCCAATCACACGGCAGTCTGGAAAATGGAAAGCATGTCCCCCTTGGTGGTGTGCCAGGCGGGAAGCCACAGCCACATGAGGTGGCACCCTAGGGGGCTCTGCACTTTACTGCAGGCAGAGCCTGCCGGGAAGGCTGAGCCCTGGCAAAAAGGAGCGTTAGTTTGTATAATGGTGCATGTCTGAGACCATGACTGTAGGGTGACCCTTCAGGAGCAGCGGAGCTCTGGCGATGGCTTCTTAAAGGCAGTGGAGCTGAGAACGAAGGCAGCCATGGGGCTGAGGAGGCTCCTTTGCCCCCCGCCCCACTAGGCTGGAGAGCGGCTGTTTTAAGCAAGCTGATGTGCAAGCTCCGCTTTGCGGCAAGGGGCAGTCGTGGCTCAGAGAGGAACATGGGATGCCAGAGCTGATCACAGCTTCAGCCCCCTGTCACCTTGCTGCTGGGGGGTGAGTTAGCTCTCCACAGGTGTGGTAAATCAGCAGAAGAACTCCTGCATAACTGGGGCCACCACTGGTGACTCTCTTTCCCTGCTTGTAGCTAGTGCCATGTACTCCTGCTCCTGCCCATCCCATGCCGGCTCTAAACACATGGCTAGTTATTTCGCTACAGCCGACCTCTCCCCTCACTCTCCTGGCTCACCATGATCACTGCTGCTTGGAAAACCAAGCCCCAACTGGTTAGTACGAGCACCACGACTAAGGAGTAACAGCTGTGCAACCCACACAAATCCTTTCAAAAGCTGCTCATTAAGAGCTAATGTCGCAAGATAAATGGTTCCCTTTGGACAGACCTGTTCAGGGACTAATTCGAGCTGTTTTATTTTCCAGGCAGGAGGTGAGTAATCCCAGAGCCACATTCTATTACAACGATTTAATTACTGATGAAGGTTTAATCAGCGTGTGATCTATGGAAGCCCTAAGATTATATGGACACAAATGGGTGTCTAGCCCAGCCATCCTTACTGCTGTTTCATATCCGGTGTCCTAGCACTGTCTAGTGGTCAGAGCACAGGACAGGGAGCCAGGAGATCTGGCTCACCTTGGGTGACCTTCACCGGGAGCCTGATCCTCAGAAGTGCTAAGCATTCATGGCACCAATTAAAGTCAATATGTGCTGCAGGGACTCAGATCCTCTGCCAGTCCAGGGCCGCCCAGAGGATTCAGGGGGCCTGGGGCAGGGCCGGGTCTTTGGTGACAATTCAGCAACGGGTCCCTGTCAGAGGGAAGGATCCACTGCTGAATTGCAGCCGAAGAATGAAACGGCACCGGTAGAGCAGCCTAAGTGCCGCTAATCGCAGTTGTTGTTGTTTTTTTCTCCGCCACTTGCGGTGCTTGTACTCACCAGGCGGCGCACTGAGGCTTAGGCAGCACTTCAGTGGTGGGTCCTTCACTCGCTCCGAGTCTTCGGCTGCACTGAAGGACCCGCTGCTGAAGACCGGAAGCGAGTGAAGGGTCCGCCGCTGAAGTGCCGACGAAAACCTGGAGGAGCTCAGGGGGCCCCTGCAGGGCCTGGGACAAATTGCCCCACTTGCCCCGCCCCTGGGTGGCCCTGTGCCAGTCAACCCTCAGCATTGGAGCGTCAGTTTCATTCACTGTAAAATGAGAAGACGACTCCTTCCCTAGCAGCGTCCCAGAGCCTGACTGCTCCATTAGTGTGTGCAAAGCACTTTGAGGAGCTCCCCGTTAGCATCCACAGAGCTCTCTCATTGGCCTCTTGCAAACCCCTCCTTAAAACTCTCCTTTGCCATGATGCCAACACAAAACTGGCCAGTGCTTAGATGCTAATACCCCTGCCTGTCATGCTGACCTGTGCTGTCTCATTGTTTCCTTGTGCTCCCCTGACTGTATCCATCAGTTGTCGCATGTCTTAGACTGTAAGGTCTTTGGGACAAGGAACTGTTTGTGCAGCACCTAGCACAATGGGTCCATGACAGGCTAGGTGGTACTGCAGTATGACTAATAAATAACATATTCAGATGATCACAGCAATCAAGCTGCTTTCCAATTAGCTGAAGTCTCTTTTCTTCTCATTGTATTAACTTTTATCACATGCTGTTTGTAAAGCACTTTGAGAAGGTGAGATGCTTTGTATGTTATAGGATCAATAAGTCAGAAACCAGCCATCCTGCGTGGCCTGGTACAGGTGGCAGCCATCCCATGCAGCACAGCACAGAATCCAGCCACCCTGCACGGCCTGGCACAGATGCCAGCCATTCCATTCAGCACAGCACAGAATCCAGCCACCCTGCACGGCCTGGCACAGATGCCAGCCCTTCCATGCAGCACAGCACTGAATCCAGCCACCCTGCACAGCCTGGCCCAGATGCCAGCCGGAGGCCTGGCCCAGAATCCAGCCACCCTGCATGGCCTGGTTCAGAATCCAGGAGGCAGAGGCCAGCACTTTCAGAAGGGCTCACCCAGCTCCATAAGTGAGGCCATTGGAAGGTCAGAGGAAGAAAGGTGGAGCGGAGGCAAAGAAGAGAAAGAAGAAAAGAAACACCAAAATAGCTAAGTACACTTCTCCTCTGAGGGTCCACTTCCTCTGGGTGCCTCTGAGGAGCAGAAAGCATTCCTAAACTGCTTCAGTCAAGCCTAAGTAAATTGAGAGGAGGGGCCCCCTTTACACACCCCACCAGGCATGATCTGTGACCAGCAGCCAGCTCCCTTCTATCCTCCCACTCACACTGGGGCAGGGACTGCTCTGTGCCTGCCCGTCAGTTCTAGTCTATTTTCTCACTGCTCTGAGCTCCACAGCGTCTGTTTATGCATGTGAGGACCTGGACAAAGCCACCCACATCAGCCCAGGAATATTTGGGCCTTTCTTGGTTTTGTAACCTGAGCCAGGGGAAAGCGGCTGACAACTCCCATATGTATAGAAGGGAAACGGTGACTGGCTCAGCATTTTGGCACAAGAGTAAGATTTTTTGGTAGTGCAGAGACAATGCAGGGGAATTTAGTAGAGGCTCCAAGCACTGGTATGCACAGAGGTATTAGAACCATGGCTCTCTACATGCACTGGGAGAAATGGAGAACTCTTGAGAGGTTTGATAAAGTTTTTAGCTCACGCTCCCTCCCTTCCCCGCCACCCTTTTTCACAGTTGAGCAACTCTGCTCTTTGCAGGACTAGATGGGAGCAGAAGCAGAAGTGAAAACTGTCGCACTTGAAGCAGTGCTGGCCTGGCAGGAGCATGAGAAAAATTCATGGGAGTCAAGTACCAGGCTCCTGTACTGTCCCCTTTCTTGCCTGGAGATTTCCACCCTTCCAATGGGATAGCTACTTCAGATGGCCAGGAGAGACTTCAGCTTCATGGGATGCAAGCCATTAGCAATCCAATTCCAGACCCTGCTGTCAGTGGGGGTAGACTGAAGATCTGAGGTTGGAATCAGTACTGGAGAACCAAGGAACGACATACAAATAACCCTTCGGTCCCATCCTCATCTTATCGCCTCCTTCCAAGAACATAGCCCCACTCCTACTGCTCAGCATGGCCCCACTTCACTGCAGAAGCAGGCATCGTCCTCTACCTCAGACAGCCCAGGAGCTCCAAGCTCAGCAGTTAGGGCTTTCATGTCTACTGAGTAAAATGGGGGCTTTGGCCAGCAAGACGTTTTCCCAAGAGGGGAGCAGAAATTCCAGCCCTGAGCCGCTTGTCCTCCTCCCCCGCTGTCGCGGGAGCCCCAGGATCTTTGTGGGCAACCCTGACACAAGAACTGGAAATGAAACATGGCCTGCTGCACCGTTGCTCGGTGTGCTAGCTTCCTGGGGAGATGAGCAGGCCCAAGCCCGCATCCTGAGCAGCTTTGTAGTGCCTAGAACCTGGCTACTGGGAAACCAGATTCCTTCAGATGTCTCAGGGGAACTGAAAGGCCCAGGAAACCTGAGTGGCCTGGGGTATCAGAATGGACTGGAGAGTCTCTCCATCTAGGATGCAAGCTTGGCATGGATGGGATCTAGGTGTGATAGTCACTGACTGTTGCTTTCATATGGTGGCTGTCCGGTGGCCTGGATGACATGAGCTTGTTTGTCTCCTTCCAATTCTCAGCAGACATGTGTCCACATGACAAAAACCATCCTCACTTTCACTAATTGGGGGAGGCTAAGGGTGGAATGGGCCAAGGAGACTGCACTATTCTCTCTCTCGTAGAGGAGGGCCCTCTGGGGTGGGTCGAAGGCACCTTGGAAAGGAAGTGTAAGGAGCTTACAATTTTTGGCATCCCCTGCTTGGAGGATCAAGAGAGGACAGAAGATAATTGTTATTCATCAACAACTGATCAAAGAAACCCAGGAGCATCCCTGAGACATGTTAGCAGCAAGGGCTACATCAATCAGTCATCACAAAGGACAATGAGCAGCACCAGGGCAGGAAACACCACACCTGGCCCAAGCGGACTGGACACACTTCCAGCCCCACACACTCCCAGACAGCTGGGTGAAAGGACAAATCTTTTTTGGCAAAAATAAATAAATAAATAAATAAAATAATTAAAAAAAATTTGCAGATTGCAGAAGACACCAAATCGTCTTGCAAAATTCAAGGACGTTTTACCAATACCTAAACTAGACAGGTGGAGGTTCCCCGCGCATGCAAAGAAGGGCTACGGTTCCTGCTGAAGTGCAAAGCCGGCTTGTTCCAGCCCCAGAGGAATCGGAAGAGGCAGTCCCAGTGTATGCACTGAGCCATGTGAATTTACTATGCCTGGAGTGGAGGCTCTCCCTCTGTAAAGTCCTGAGGGGAGCCCTGTGCTTGGGAGAGGGCAGGAACACGTATGCTCAGGGACCAGGAGGGCTGGCAACAGAGGAACAAGCTCATTCCTCATTTGAACTGGACCCAGTCCCAGGTTTAAGGAATCTGCTGTAGAGCAAATGCAGCCCATGTGGCATTGTGCGGGGTTGTTTATCTCCAGGGTTCAGGCAGCTGGGATTTGCTTTTCTTCAAAATCAGAGGTTGTCCCTTATCAGGAGTTTATTTAGTGTTTCACAGACTCCAGAGGAGCCCACGGACCTGCTGCCTTTGAAACAAGCTTTCATGGAATCTTCAGTACAATAAAGGCAGGACAATGGCTACAGGCCCCACTTCAGCAAGGCCCTTACACAAATCACCTGCATGGTTCTGCTGAACTCGGCAAGGAATCGTGCTGCAGGCAGTGGGGCTGCTCATGACTTAAGCATCTTGTTGAATTGGGATCTTTACCCAGGGGCCAAAAAACTGTCCAGAAGGAAATAAATGGAGAGAACTGGGGTCTGGGAGCAAATCTTCCCTTGCCAAAGTGTGGGGTAAAGAACTGATTTAATACAAAGGCAGACAGCCAGGACTGCTCATCAGCCTCAGCCAGTTCCCCCATAAACCATGGCTTTGCTTATACTCAGCACATAGTCCTGCTGCCTTCAGTAAGCGACCTGGGCAGTAATGTCTACGAGTGAGTGATTGTGCCCCAGACACATATACTGGCCTCAGCCTTATAGCAGGACTCTTTACAAGTGTCTGTTAAACTGAAAGCCAGCCGGAGGGATGGGCAGAACACCCTGCAAACCTTCTCATTCTGCCTGCTTCTGTATCTACTCCTGGGAGATGGGACCCTTCAGTCACACACCTCGGGGGGCTGATCCCCAGTGCAAGCCAGGACCTTGGCAGCATGAGCTTCCCCCAGGACTGCCCTGTCAGTGCCAGCTGGGACGTCAGCCATGAGAGCTCTGGGATACCCGCAAGGCTCTTCCTCGGCCCCATGGCCTGTCCACCAGAGTTCACGCTCAGTGCTGTGCAGTGCCAGTCGCCCCAAATAGTGAGCATGCAGCCTGTGCATGTTCCCCACGCCCCCTGTTCCCAGAGGGAGCTTTCCCAGGACATGCAGGCTTGGAGATGAGCTCAAACCGCACAACGTTATCAGCCACCTCCTGGCCCAGACCATTCCTTACTCTGAGCAAACACAGCACTCTCCCCCTAGTCTGCAGGCTGAGATCCGGTTACTGCCATGGGGGTGTGGGGAAGGCAGGGTCCATCTCCAGTGGGGACACAGAGGCCCTGGGAACCACTGTGCTTTGCTGGGTTGATTTGCTCAGGATTTGTCCCAGCAGAGCCAGAGCTGAGCTCTCCAGTGGGAACCACAAACCTTCCCAGTCTCCAGCTAAGAGTGGGTGGCAGGTTTCTGAAGGGTGATAAGTAAAGGGAGTGGAAGGCTCCAGGTAACAGTGAACTCTGACCCTGCTGGTGACAAGGGCGTGGGCTGAGATTTGCCAGCTCTTTTAAACCCGGGTATGGTCCCCATTGCTGGTCTTGCTTGGAACATGTCATGGGGGGCTTGGCTAGAAAGCCACCGTGGGTGTACGGTTGGCACATTTAAAAGCTTTCCCTGCAGAGGGGGCAGGAGGGGCATCCTTGTGTTATGCTCTTACTGCTCAGGCACCAGGTTCAGGAGGAGACACCAGCACCACGCTGAGATGAAGGGGATCTTTGCAGTGAAGGAGCCAGACTCAGGAGACGTAGGCTCAATTCCCAGCTCTGCCACACACTCCCTGCATGCCCTTGGGCAAGTCACTTAGGCACCGATCCTCAAAGGTATTTAGGTGCCTAACTTCCATTGAAATCCAGAGGAGTTAGGTGCCTAAATGCCTTTGAGGATCTGGGCCTCAGTTCCCCAGCTGTAAAATGGGGATATCAGCACTACCCTCTGTTGCAGATGTGTTGGACACATTATATCAGGGGGCCCCAACGCAGTGCCCGCGGGCGCCATGGCACCTGCGGGGGCATCTTAATGTGCCTGCATCCTGGCCCCCGGGAGAGCACCCACTGAGATGCCGCAGCGGCATTTTGGCGGGGACGCCTCTTGATGACAACGCTTGTCGCCGACAAGTGATGTCATTGAGAGGCGTCGCTCCCGAATTTCAGCAGCGACGCCTCTCGATGACGCCGCTTGCTGTTGACAAGTGATGTCATCGAGAGGCGTCACCCCCGAATTTCAGCAGGGACGCCTCTCGATGACGTCGCTTGTCGACAACAAGCGACATCATCGAGAGGCGTCGCTGCCAAAATGCCATCGAAATTCGGCGACATTTCAGCAAGTGCTCCACCACCACAGTGGTCCTTCAGCTGGCACCCGCCAGCCAAAAAGGTTGGGGACCACTGCCTTATATGATTGTCAGGCACTTTGACCCGAGGGGTAATGGTGGCCAGATAGCCCCCTAGATGGATAGATAGGACACTACGGGATGGAAAGACAGAAATCGTCCCATCACTGCGGTATAGATACTCAGTGTCACACAGGGCCCCAAAACACTTTTCCAGCAAACTTACTAGCTTGTAAGTGTACAATGCAGCATAACCCAGGGGCAAATGGGACCAGCAGAAGAGGTGACCCATCAGCTCTTCTGCTACAGAGCCAACGGCATTGCAGAGTAGGGAGTGTCTAGGGACAGGTGGCCTCTACAGGAAGTAGTCTTCTCTGAGGGTCACCCTTCAGGGACCTGTTTGAAAGAGACCACTGCCAAGTGAACTGTTCGGTCCCAGCTCCCCGCATCCCCGCCAGCTGCTCCCTGCTTGCTCGGGGAGGTGTGAAATATGGCACGGCACAGTTTGGCCACCTGCCACCTTCTCCAGCCCCAGGGCTGAGGAGGAAAATGAGGCAACATTCTGGAGGAGTTCAGCTCCTGTCCTTGTGTCAAGGAAAGCAGGGGGGCTTCGGTGCGAGTTCCCTGCGTTACTTTACAAATGTGGCCCTGGCGTGGGTTCTGCTGGAGGTAAAGCACGTGTCCTGACCTGCCTTCTCAGCAGAAATGGCCCCAGGAGAACTGGCCATCACCAGGGGGCAGAGAGAAGGGAAATGGGAGACAGATGAGACGTAGGTGCAAGCTGGGATGTCTGTGACCAGGTCAGGGCAGACCAGACCAACATGGCCCAAACAGAGCTCTCGATCATCCCCCACCCCTTTCCCCAACACTTATTTGAATCAGAATGGTCTTGTGGTCACCTTGTGCTCCCTGTCTATTGTACCCACTCGTTGTCTCATGTTATATACTCAGGCTGTAAGGTCCTTGGGGCCAGGGCTGTCTTTCGTGAGGGATGCAGACAGCAACCAGTGAAGAAGGGCCCTGACTGGGGTCTCCACGATATGCACCAAGATCTGGGATGAGCTCCTCAGAACTTGGCAGATGTGGGTCAGAAAGGCTGGTTTGGCTCATCCTGGAGACTGGGCCCAGCTCATATCTGACTCCAGATCCAGTTCAGGGGTGTTCACATCCTGGCTGTTGGCTTGGCTGCCTGTCTAGATTAAGTCTGCTTTGGTTCCCAGGACAGAGTTACTGACAAGAGACTGGCTGTAGTTCAGCAAAGCCTGTAGTGTGAAACCCAGGATCTAATTCCCCCCAGCATGTGGGATTTGGGGTATATGCAGCAGGCACAGTCTCCTCTCAGTCCCCCATCACATCCAGCCCACTGCAGTTTTCTAGCCTGTTAAATTTCCACAGGGCCCTCTTCCCAGTCCCAGAAATAAGAGCCACTGGACAATCACCCTTCACGGCACCACTTTACAGATGCCCTTGGGCTTGCATCCCCTTACTGAGACACAACAGAACCACGCCTCCTTTAGCCTCTCAACTGGGCCCACTGAGTCTGGGCGAGTTGGAGCCTAGGAGCAGGAGCCCCAAGGCCTGAGATCTTGGAGGCTGAAGGGAGTAACCAAGAGGCCAGCATTGGGGTAAAGTGCCCCAGTCACTCTCCCCAGCCTCCTGTTCACCAGCTCTTGGTGGCCCAGCAGCTAGTTGAACTGATTTTCTTCCAGAAAAAGGCGGTTTGTGGAACACCCCAGCTTAGCTCTTCCACCTGGACTGGAGTGAACCATGGCAGCAGGAGCCACACGTTGCTGATGCAAGGGCAGCCTGACACTCCGGCCTGTTGTTCCTTATTTCAGCCGCTCCTTCTCCTCACCTTCCTGCCTCTCATCGGGTGCTCCCCACCCACATATCTCCTCCTCTTGCCTCCTTCCATCTACAGGGTTTGAGTTTGTGACTCATGATGAGGACCCAGCGGACAGTGCTGGGAGCCGTCACATCATCAGAAAAGCCTGATCAGCCAATCAGAACGTGGCTGCGAGCCATCACCGTGTGCAGCCATACTCTAGGCCACACCTTCTCCTAGTCCCACGGTGTGTAAGTGCAACGGAACACACCTCTGTATTCACACCCTGTACACTAGTGTAATAATCTTTGTGCAAAATATGCCTTGTGAGGCCTCACTGGAAAACTAGTAACTCACTGGCCAGCAATGTAAAGTTATGAACAGAAGCTGAAATGATGACTAATGTGTGTTTACTAGACAAGCCCGGGGCAGTGCCGGTACCTGTTTCTCAAAGACTAAGGACAAATTGACACCTGGCCAGGGGTGGAAGCTGATGACCAATCATCAAGTGGCCCTTCTTTGGCCAGGAAGGAACAAGCAGATCTGCAGCTTAGCAAACAATTCAGCAAACCTCTCCTGCATGAGACTCCATGTCTCTTTGCTCTCAGTTGGAAAGAACTTTGCCTAGGGGTCATTCTCAGGGAAATACATTTTAAAGGGCGACTGAACTAAACACCCCAAGTTCTCGCTCCCTTTCCACCAAAGACATCCTGTGGACTCTGACTGCAGATCCTGACCTGAAACTTGGTCAGCAATGATACTGGCAACCTGTGGTAAGAACTTCCGCTTCAACCAAGTCTAGTTTGTTAAGTTTAGAAAGCGTTGCATTGTTATTTTCCTTGTAACCATTTCTAAAGTTAAAGCCCTATGATTCATTCTCATTTAAAACCTCTTTCTTTGCAGTAAATAAACATTTTTTGTTCTTTAATCAAAATTAATCCAGTGTTGTGAACTATGTGGGCAACTCTATTTAAGGTCGCAAGTTAATGTATATTGTCCCCTCACAGAGACAATGGACCTTTGTTATCTGAACTGTCCAGGAAAGGGCTGGACAGTGCAGCACAGAACACACATTTTGGGGAGGGAAATCCAGGACTGGGAGAATGTTGGGGTCACCCTGCATGTGGTAATCAAGGCTGGTGAAAGCCCCAGTGTGGCTGGCAGGATTCAGCTGCACACAGACGCTCAGGGGATCTACCGCAGCAAGGCATTGTGAGGCACCCCAGGTTGTGGGATGGGGTGACACAGCCTCTTACTGCTCTGGATTTCACCCTGGAATGTGATAGTAACTTACACCCCCTCAGACTTGACTCATCCATGTGTAACCCCCTCTACGCCCATTCATCTGACCCCACATCTACCTCTCCCCGGGACTAGCCTCCATAGCTGAGGAACAGCTGAGCCAGGGAAGCGAGGGCTGGCTCAGAGAGTACGTAGCACCAGCCTGGCAAATGTCTCATTCCCTGGCTGAGGCCCTTCTCATGCCTGCTACCTCCGAGCACGGAGGTTTCCATCAGCTGGAGAAAGCGGGGAAAGAGAGAGAACGACTGTTTGGGCCTGGCAAGCCTGGCAGTGCTTCCCAGCTGCAGATCCCAGCTCATGCCGTCAGTTTCTTTCATCAACACCAGCAGAGTTAGGAGAAGAAACACTTGACAGGGCAGCCTTGAACACACAGGGCAATGCTATGCCCTGGATGTTCATATTCAGCTCTCATTGACCACAACCTGTGTTGGGCAGAATACAGCCAGAGAGATAAGAAAGAGAAAAGTCCTACCTTCCTTTGTCTTCTCTCGGCCCTGCATCCCCTCGCTCACAGGAGAGACCCTTGGAGAACCTGTCAGGCCCACGTAGGGTGCTTCCCTTGGGTAGGAACTGGGAGCAGGAGCCCTGAGGCCTGAGACCTCGAAGCTGGAGAAGGAGTTGACTTTTTCAGCCGTGGATCGGACATGTTCCATTGGACATGCTGCTGGGCCCCCAAGGAAGGAGGGTTGAGAAGTCACTTGCATTATCTGAGGCCGAGACATGAGCCTGAAGGGAGCAGCTTGAGCAGGAGACAGAGACGGTGGCCAAGGGCTCTCATTGACCTGGGCACCTGGGCACTTCCCCGGAGAAGGCGCTGCGGAGACACCACTCACAGTGGCTGCGGTTGCACCCTCCTTGGCCCTACCCAGGGGCTGCCGGGACAGGCTGGGGCTGAGGCTGAGCTGGAGCTGCTTCCTTGGCAGCAGTCTGGACGCAGAGTCAGCACTCGGCGCTGGATCAGAGCCGTCCAGAGGCTTCCCCACCAAACCATCCAGGCTGATGGGGAATTTCTGCAGCTTTGTTGGCTGCCTGAAGGGTGGAGGAGGGGGACTCAGACTGGGCCGCTGGGTGGCATCGGAGAGTGGGGAGGAAGAGGAAGAGGAGGAAGAGGAGGAAAAGGAAGGCTCCCTGCTGATGGGTGTGCTGCTCTTCCCTCGGAGCAAGGTGCAGTTCTGGCTGCCGCTGCTCCAGGCTCCAGCAGAGTGAAAAGCCAGGACAGGGGCGAGTGGGATAGGGGAGCCCTGATCTTCGGCAATGTGCAGGTCCAGAGAGGGCAGCGAGCCATGATTCACTCTGGCCTTGGACACCAGCTGGATGGGCTGTTCCGCCTCGGAATGGAAGACATTACTGTGGGAAGAGAATTTCTTCAGTACCGGGCTGGCAACCAGGGCGGCCTTGAGGACCCGAGGCTCTGGCTGCCTGGCAGCACTCTGGCGCGTGCTGGGTGGGGGTGGGCACTCCAAGCTGGAGGAGGAGCTGTGAAGGCTCTTGCTGCCCTGGCCCAAGGAGGAGGAGACGCCGTTGGGATCAAGCCTGGCTTGGAAAGAGGCGACCCGGGTCAGGCTGGAGCCCACGGCGCCGTTGGCCCTGGCCAGCTGGATGGTGCCTTTGCTGAAGGAGAAGCTGGTGCTAACCCTGGTCTTCAACACAGGGCTGTGGGCTGGGCTGGGGCTCGAGCTGAGGCTGATGTGGGATTGATAGGTGGGTGGCATGAGGCTGGCCAGCCGGCCGTTTTCCCCATTGCCCACGGCTAGGCTGTCTGTGGGTGTGCTGGGGCCAAATGGGCAGGAAGGCAGAACGGCTGGAGCCTCTTCAGCATCCTCCATATCGAACGACCTCTTCAGCGCTGCGAGAGAGGAGGGGGTGGGAGAGTTAGAGCAGGACTCCCCAGCCCACACACACCAGGGCCATGCAGCCTCCTCCCATTCAGTCCCACCGGCCCTTCTAGCAGGGTCTAGAGTTGTGCAAAGAAATCACAGCGAAGGGACCACATGACTCCCCTTGGGCTCAAACCCTCCCTGAACTTTGCGGCCCTTGGGGATCAGGTCTGGGCCCATCTCTGCATCCCAACGAGAGCTGGAAGCACAGAAAACTCGCCCGCCGTCCAAGCTGGGGCTGCATTCCACAAACAGCCTCTGGGTTTTGGAGAAATCTGAGATCAGCTTTGGGCAGAGCCAGGCCCAAGCTTATGGGTCTGGCCCCCATCTGGGTCTGAGCGGGCACTAGGGGAAATATGGTAGATTTGAGCCCAGATCCAAAGTGGAACTCTGAAGGTCTGAAGCCCACTTGGACCCAAATTGGGGAAAGATTAGCACAACCCCCAGTCTGGGAAATCAACCCGCCACCGCTCCCCACAGCATCCGTGGTAGCTACATGGTGCATTCTGTTGCATTGCCTTTCAAATCCCCCACCCAGCAAGCCCTCCCCATGAGGCAGAGCACAGGCAAAGCGCTCCCCAGCTCTGGACTGAGTGGGGTGGAGGGGCTAGGGCAGGGCTGGGGAGGAGAGGCAGACAGTCGGCCTGACACCCCCTTTGCAGACTGCATGGAACAGAGGGTTTTGTTAGCAGGTCCCCAAAGGGAAACTGGAGCTGTGCTCTTCGCTCCCCTCCTGAGGTCTATAATCTCTCACCTCTCTCTCTTCACTGGATTGTATCAGTGTCATGCGCTCTAAACATGCCCCTCGGGGGCAGCACACTACACTAACTGCTTTCTTCACTTCCAACCAGCACATGTAAAGGATCCTGCCTGGGGCATCCTGGGTAATCAGATCTGCTTCCTGCGCCACTCCTGCACCCTCCCTTTGCTTCAACAGGATATGTCTGGGCTACAGCATGGAGAATGCAGGGCACTGCCCACCCTAACAGTCACCCAAGCCAAATCAAATATTGCAAAGGGAGTTCAGGGCTGAATTTGCCACGAGTTCCAGAGCTGCTGGCACATTCCCTACAGCACCCCTTGCTGGCAGAGCCTGGGACTGGGGTGGAGAGGAGTTTCCCTACAGCCAGCACTCTTACCCCATTCCTTACAGCCCCTCCCTACTGGGATAGACTGGGAGTGGAGCCCCAGACAGGCTGTTGTCAGTGTCCTGCAGTGAGCCAGCCATCAGTCACCACCACCGACAGCTTGTGAAATGAGGATGGCCTCACTGTTGGGCTGTGTGAAGTCCTAGCAAAAGGAGAAGCTGGTGAGGGGTGGGCTGCAGCTGTTTGAGGCAGGAGGCAGCAATCACTCTGCCTAACTAATGGCTGAAGAGGACAAAGCTATCCACAGAGCAAAATTGGCCCCTCAGAATGTGGCAGGGCATCTTCCAGAGCGGCTGTGGGGAATGCAGCTAGAACTGTCTCAGCTGTCAGGTACTTCCAATAGATATAAAAATGTGAAGGAGATGGGTTGGAGTGAGAACACCAAAATGTTCCGGAGTGCGCATGTTTGCTTGGGTTGGTCTGGCCCCTCTTGAAGAAGAGCATGAGTAAGTCAACAAATACGCAGACCACACAGTCACAACAGGCCAGATTCTCTCTCTTCTTTGGCCAGCACCAGTGAATTCCCACCCGGCAGGAATATAGTCCATTGCACATGCTTTATTCCAGTTACGGAAACAAGCAGCTGCCCCAATAAGAATCAGCTCCCATTGGTCTAAGTGCTGTTACAAACACACAGAAAGACCCAGATAAGCAAGACCCTCTTTGTATTCTCCAACTCCACAGCAGCACAGACTTCTTCTCTTCCCCCATATCTAAGCTGTCATTTAAAAAAATGTTTCCAACTCTCACGGATGTGAAGACAAGCTTGAAAAGATGAACTGAATGTAACTAATGCAGGGATGTCTGCCTGAGTCTGCAGAGAGCCTGAAACAATAGCTTCGAGAGCTGTTGACTGCCTCATTTGTATTATTGGGGTGTTAACTCTGAAACCTAAAGATGACAGCACAGAGTCAACTTGTTGAACGACTTTGCAGATCATTCCAGCAGAAATCTTATTGCTTGTATTATAATGTCGCTGCAGGCCCCAGTCAGGCCTGGGGACCCATTTGTTCTGGACACCCTACAAATACATAGTAAGAGACAATCCTTGCCCTAAAGAGCTTGCCATTAATTTAAGAGGCAATACAACAAGCACGTGTAACAAACTGCTAGATAGGAAGATGGCTCCTCAGCAAAAGCCAGGAAACGGGTGTGGGTGGCATGTGTACACAACTGACCTCAGCTCTATGCCCAGCTACCAGAGGAGTCCCACAACTACAACTTCCTTAGCGATGGCCCGGAGCACTTTCTCGTGATTCACATTGCCCATGGCAAAAGAAACACCCTGCTTGGTTTCCTACTCTCCTGATGCCCAAGAAGGCGAGCTGTTCTGAGCTAACGGACACAGATCTACATCCACACGGGGACTATGCTTGGTCATGTCCCGAAAAGCAGTATGGTCTGGGAGCAACTAAGCAGACGTGGCTAAGATGCCCTGCTCCTCCCAGGAGCTATTGGACTGTACCTGACATGAGGGCCAATAAAGGCAGGGGCTTACTATTTCGTCTCGGAGCAGAGTGGAAGTAGGGCATTGAGGGTGCATCAGGGCAGAGGACACTGGCTAGGACAGCTGATGGAGGGGATGCTGGAGGCTGTTATGTGAAGAGCAAAGTCAGGAGACACTGTGATCAGAACTGGGCGAAATATTTCCAGAGACAGTGAATTTTGACAAAAAGGAGCATTTCAAAGAATGCAGAATGTTTCATGAAAACATGTAGATTTCTTTGCAACTCTCCTTTGCCTCAACAACAGCAACAAAAATGGAAACCCCCCACTTGCTCTCATGCCCTTGAAAAATGTTGTTTGTTTTGATTTTTAAAATGTCGACATTTTCTTGTCAACAGGATTAGATCGGAAACACTCTGAAATTGTTGTTGCACAGACAGTGTCCAACTCTTCCCATTTCGTTCTGGGCTGGAATGAAACCAATGCAACAATTGCTTTTTTGTGAAATTAACATTCTGCTCTCCAGCCAGTTCCAATTGTAACTTACAAGTTCTGTATTCTGAAAAAAACACCCTATTTGACATCTAGATCTCACCTGTGTGGTTTTTAGACAGTAACTTTTTTTGAGGCAGTGTGTTTGGACAGTGCCCAGCACAAGCTGAGAGCATTTGGTGTTAGTGAATAGAAAATAATAACTATAATTGACATGCTTATATTGAGCCTCCAGAGACTGCTCTGCTATTGAGAAACACAATTATTTTCCTAAAATTATCTCATTCTTTCACAGGCGAGACATGGATTTACCACCTCTCGACTGCCCCAGCGAACCTGCAGTTCATTTGTAATCCTTTGAGTGTTGTGAAAATTAGAGTATCGGTTGGCAGGTAAGTCCCTTCCCTCCCCAAAGGGCATTCTCCCTCTGCCAGAGGGCCAGAGAAAATATCGCATTGTTTAACAGCTGAAGGCACTGAGATGCTGGAGATTTAGGAGGGCTGGAAGAGGTCTGCCAGCTAGTAAACTACTTGTGAGAATCGCTAAGAGGGGAGGTTATTTGCAGTCACTGCATGTCATCAGAAAACCAGCACAGAGGGCTGAATTCCAGCCTCTCACAGAAGAGGGCCTTTGGGGCACTCTGTCTTGGCAGGCAACTGCTGTGGGCACGCACAGCTGGAACCCCTTTGTAAACACATCTGGTCAGGAAACACATTAGCCGAGCCTCAGCCTCCCACTACGCCAAATGGAGCTGCTCCGAGGCTCTGTATCCCAAGATACAGGCTCATCAGCTCTCCCCCATCCTCCAACACACACACATGCTCCGCTGAGCACAGATCCATTTGGTGCCCCGATCTCCGTACTCCACAGCGTGTTGCCTGCCATTTGCTAGTTCCCCATTCCCCCATCCCGCGCCCCATTCCACACACCTCCGGGGTGTTCAGCTGTTTCTGTGATTAGACCAAAGGGTTCCTTGGCTCTCATTTCTACCTTCCCACGGATCTGCCAATATCACCCCCCCATCTGAGCTGGGGGCCCCGTTCTCAGCCCTGCTGGGATGAGGGAGTGCAGGCAGTGACTGGCCCTCAGAAGGACCCAGTCGGCTCTGCCTGCTGGTATTGGTGACTATCCGTGTTACTGTGTCAAACCAGGTGCTGGGTTTAGCACAGCCAGGAGGCCTGTGTTCAAGTCCAGCAAGGGAAGGCTGGGTGGGCGGGTGAGCGTGGGGCAGTGCTCCTGGCTCCACACTCTGAACTGGTGTCATTGCTCTGGGGCAGCACTTAAGAGGTTTCACTAGAACTGGGTCTTATGCTCCTCCCAGGCTCTCCCCCAGTGCTCAGCACAAGGCCCAGGCACTGGTATATGCTGGGCGAGCGTGACCTCCTCCAGCCCTGTAATGGATAATGCAGTGCAGGGAATCACGGGACAGAAACATGGTGCCATGGGTTACAAAGGAGATCCAACTTCTTCCCCAGCTGGACAGTCTGTGAAGACCTTGGCAAATTATGGGGCTCGGTGAGGTTGTGCCCCAGGATTCCCAGCTGTGCATGGCCCAGTGCTGGGCAAGAAGGGCAGGTGCACTGCCAGCCCCCATTCTGGCATCGCGCTGTGTACCCACTCGGAGCAAAGGGACAGAGTGCCCCTTCCTGAGAACCCCCCAGGTTCAATGCTGTGTGATGGCTCATGCTAGCTGCCGAACGAGGGTCCCTGGGATGCAGACAGGTGTGCAGACACCCTTCACCTCCTCCACCCCTGACTCTCAGAGGGTCCTAGGAAACCAGAGGAGACTAAACTCAGAAGGATGGAGGTGAGAGGGGTTTCCCCTTGAAACCACCCAAGCATGAGAAGCTGCCTGACCAAAGCCACTGCCCTCCCATTCCAGCTAGGACCAGCTGCAGAATTTGTAAGACAGGGGAAGGAAGGCTCTTCACCTGGGGTGAAATCCTGGCCCTGAGGAACTCAAGTTTTGCTGTTGATTTCGGTGGGGCAGGATTTCATCCATGGTAGGTAGAGCAAGCAGTAGCAGGCAGTCTGTGCTCCTGAAACCGACAGCCCAGTTCTGCAGACTCCCACGGCTCAGAGAATCGTTTCAATCGGCTTCCAAACTTTCGGTTGTTTCACCTTTTGCCATTCACCCATGCTCAGACAACTGCTGCTTTTTTAGAGGGCTAGCCCCCGGAATGAGATTTTACACTGAAGTCTCTTTTGCCTACTCTGGTAGGTATCCAGATGCCAAAAGCTCCCAAAACTTGAAGTGACATAGGGCAATCTCCTTACCATGCAGTGCCACGCCAGTGAGGCTCAAGTCTGATCTGGTGGCAGCACCTGCAGGCACAGCGAATGCCCATAAGGGTGCTAAGGTGGTTATAGTGATGTGGCCACCTTTGCACTAGGAACTGGCCTGAACCACCAGTTCATTTCACAAAGGCTACCGAAGCATAATTCCCCTCACTGTTAACCTGTGGCACAGCTAATCAGTGACTTAGGAGATGAACGGCGCCAGCTCATATTAATGTTTATCGGATTGAGCCAGCCCTCAATAACACATCTCCTCCTGTCCAATGCTGCGTGCCAGCATGTGCTGAACACAGCGGAGCTTTGGCTCCAGCCCCGCTCTCAGCCACAGCGCTAGAGAAAGCCCAACAGACGGGATAGCTGGAAGGCAAGTGCGGCCAGGGAAGCGCAACAGTATTCTAATCAGCTGCTCCCCAGAAGGGGCTGGGAACACAGTGTTGGTTCATTGAGCCCCTCAGTGTTTGGACACAGACCATAACCCTGGCTTGAAGGACTACGCTCGCCTGGGGGAAGACAGAAATTAGACTCATCTCCTCCCTCTCCTTCTGAGCTACTCTCTGAACTACTAGGATGGCTCTCCTGCCATCAGAGGTCCTCCAAGACCCTGGTGCTGTTCTCTGAGAATTGGCATAGAAAGAAGATCTGCCTGGGGGGGATCATGGCTCTGAAGCGCAGAGGCTCTTGCAGCTGTGTGTTCCATATATGAACCCTGGTTAGAATACTTGCTCTGTCTGCAGAAGACAAGGGGAGAGGGACTTTTGGTTTCTTAACAGAAGGAAGAAGTTAAAGCCACTGTCATGGCAGAGGGAGCATCTATAAACGATGTTGCTGAGTCAGAAGTGAACAGCATTTCCAGCAGGAAGCCATGCAGAGCCCAGGGAGGGCTACAGTAGAGCAGAGGTGATGCAAATTAGGTCCCAGAATGGTGGATACTGTCCTGCAATAGAGGGCAGGTAAAGCAGTCAGATCTCTGGATGCAGTGGGCTCCTGCGTGCTAGGGCAGAGACGATGCAGTAATGTCTTGGGGATGGGCTATAGGGAAGTGATGCACTTGTATTGCAAGGTGGCCGGCCCTGAGTGCACTCAGCACATCTGAGGGGACGCTGTTATAGCCTAAGGCTAGAATTGCTGTAAGAGGAGGAGATGATCCAGCTGTGCCTCAGGGTTGGAGGTTCCCACACACGGTGCTGTAGCATAGCAAAGCTCACTCAGGTGGGTCTTGATGGCAGAGGTTCCTGGCTGCTGTGCTGTCAGAATGAGGTGATCCACCCCTCATTGCAGACCCCAGTTCTCCTCCTCTCCGCCCAGCCACACCTGCTGCTGGCTGCCCCTTTACAGACTCTAATTCCCACCTCTCTGCACCTTGTCTGTTATTTCAGTCTCGGAGGTGCACTGTGGTAACAGTGATGTCACTGAACTCCCCTGGGCACTGCTTGGAGGCCAGCCTGGTGTTCCGCTGCACAGTACTATCATGCTATGTCTGCGCTCCCCACCTTGGCCTTTTCCTCTATGGCCCAGACGGGTGCTGCCCTAGGCCCGTGGGTGGAGGCAGCAGCACTGCTACCACAGCAGCCCCTGCTGGCCAGCTGCGGTAAGAACAAGGCCAGCAGAGAGACAAAGATGCTCCTCTCGGAGCAGCAGTACTGGGGGAGGGGGAACATGCTAATGCCACATGGTTAACTCCTGGGTCCACCTCTACCTAGGTCGTGTCCAATCCTGGCCAGCCCTAAAGAGCCAAGCTGGTGGAGGGTGTTCACCAGGAGAAAGTCCGCCAGCAGTGGAGTAGGGATGGGGACAGGAGGTCTCGCCACGCAGGAGACATGCTGCCTACCCAGCCCAGAGGCGCCTGTCATTAATTCCCTTGTTGTGGTCACCCTTTGCTATTAGCCCTAGAGATCCTGGTCTGTAAACTTCTCTTAGCTCTGCCCAGTGCACAACTGAGGTCAGGGCCCATGGACCCAGCTCATTTATTACGCACTCTCTGGCAGGGCAGGGATTTATCAGGGTCAGCAGGTGGCTGGCTTGCCCCCTTTGCCGTGCATCCTATGGGATTCTACAGCTTCACAGACCCAGGGCATGGGGCGCTCATGTATCTCCTTCAATTCACTGGGGGCCTGCAGCACCCTCAGGGCTGGCTTTACGCATATCCTCTGCACCCACAGATCCACCGGAGCTAGGACTGGGTTGCACATAACCAGAAATTCCCCAGGCAACTAATGACATGAAGTATCAATGTTTTGCTTTCAGCAGAGGATTGCAAAGCCCCACACGAAAGGTGGGCAACCTTCATTATTCACATATAACAAACAATGTAACAGATACACTGAGGGGTAAAGGGACTCACCCAAGGTCACATAGCTGGAAAGCGGCAGGATGAGAAATAGAACTCAGTTCTCCCAATGCCACCCCTCGATCTACACACTAGGCGATGCTGCTGCCATCTTCAAAAAGGCCTGAGTGCACGGAGGGCTTTTGGTACCGTGACATACGAGGATCGGTCCAGAACTTGATGAGGCTGCACCACGTGAGGAATCAAATGTAGACGGGATGGGGTGCGTTTGGGGCACCTTCCAACAGAACTTCACAGAGTAGGGGAGAGGAGAACCCACAGGCTGAAACCAGCCCCGAGTACACTCACCCACATGAAAGATATAGCACACATGGAGCGACTCACAGGCACAGTCCATACCCAGGACACTGACCCACAGCACGGTCCAGTGGTGATCACCATGGATCGGCAGGCATGGGGAGCCCTCCTCTCTTCCTGGCTCAGACTAACGGTGTCACCTTTGGCGCCTCTGTTCCTCACTTTGCCCGTGGGTGAAGTAGGGACACTGCTACTTTCCCCTCCCAGAGGGATAACAGGAGACCTAGCTAGTGTGCACAGTGCTCAGAGAGCTTTCGACAGCAGACACATGAGCAAAATGTTACCTTGCTCTAAGCAATGCCAGGCAGGTAGTTCTCCAGGAGGCAGATCTGAGCCTGTGCCCTCAGCAGTCTGGCAGGCAACATTACACATGTGAGGACAGAGGGGATCAGTCCCCAAGCAATTAATGAGCAGGCTGGGGGAGGGGCTGCCATGGCACCTTGGCAGGGGCAGCAGGATGAGCGGGGCGCCAGCAAAGAGCAAAGGTTATGGCCGTGGGCAGGGGAGCATGAGGTCAATGGCACAAATCAGAAGACTGGAGAGGAAAGGGGTGAGGAATGGGGATGAAGACACATGGTGAGGAAGAGGGAAGAGAGGAGGTGGTGGAGGGTGGCAGGAGAGGGGAGAAGGTGCCAGGAAATGGACGTATGAGGGCATGGGAGAGCGCTTACAACCCAGGCTCTACCTCTGGGTACTGCTTACTTTGCATTATTAGCAGAGCTTGGACCAACCCTGGCACCCTGAGCTGGGCCCAGACTGCAATCTGTTCCCAGTACCAGATGCCCATCGCAGGACCATGGCCCCTGGCACCGGGGGCTCCCTGGGAGCAGAAGGGTTAACACAGGCCATCCTAGGTATGCACATTCTTTTCCAGACAATAACAGGCTGCAGCTTTCCAGGAGCCAGGCATCAGGTTACTCTCTGATCCTACCTGCCCTGCCCCACTCCCAAGCCACCTCCAGGATCCCAGAGGCCACTGGCTCCAGGAAAGAGCAAAGGATAATTAGAGGGGGGAAATCATCCCCCTCCCACCCACTGGCTGCCTGCAGGGGCTGAGCGGATCCAACCCCTCCAGACTGATGCTCCATTTCCACTCTCAGCGAGGCCAGGTCATGTGATCCCCACCCGGGCAGGGACTTTGTGGGAAAGGCACTGACCACCACCTGAATTGCCAGGGACCTCACTGTCAGCTCCATCGGTGCCAGCCTCCAACTCCTCTATGGACCCCTACCCCAGAGAGTAGGTACCCATGGAGCACCGTACGGACTGCACTAGCTGCTCCTCATTTTTCTCTCTAACCAGAAGGGTCAGAAACGGTCTTCAAAGAAATGGAAACTTGGACAGAGCCGTAACTAGGGATTTTTGCGCCCAAGGCAAGGGACAGGGGCGGCACGTCCGGCTCTTCAGCGGCGAGTTCCTCTCGGAGGGAAGGACCTGCTGCTGAATTGCCACTGTTCTTCAGCGGCAATTCGGCAGCAGGTCCTTCCCTCCGAGAGGGACTGAGAGACCTGCCGCTGAAGAGCCAGACGTGCTGCTCCTCTCCTTTGCTGACAACCGGCAGCAATTCAGCAGCGGGTCCCTCAGTCCCTCTCGGAGGGAAGGACTTGCCACTGAATTGCCGCCGAATGAGAGACTTTCTGCGCCCCTCACCTTCCGCGCCCAAGGCAAGTGCCTCACTCGCCTCGCCCTCGTTACGGCACTGCTGAAACTCCCATATAAACCTGACTCCAAGAGCCGGGGCTTTAAGATCATCCCCAAATGTCACAGGAAATTGTGCACTGGCAACACTGCTGTGAATTGTCTCCTAGAATGCTAATACAGCAACAACTCTCTGCAAGAAAGCGAGGCCGTGGGGGAAAGCGTGGCACTGCTTACGTGCCTCCCACGTACGGCTCTCAAAGCACTTTACAAACACCAATGGATTAAGCCTGTGCCCCCATGAGGTAGGTAAATCAGCATCATCTCCCCATTTTACAGATGGGGAAACTGCAGCAGAGAGATCACGGGCTTGTCCGCAGAGGGAAGTTGCCCAGGACAGCTCTCCTGGAATAGCTGCCCACAGGGACGCTCTGTTCCAGAATAAAAATGATTTTGTTCCAGACAAATATTCAGCTTCGGAAGCGCACTAATTATTCCAGAGAGCAGTGACTTTTATTTAGGAACAGTGTCCCTATGGGAAGCTATTCTGGAATAGCCATTCCAGATAATTGCTCCATGGAAAGAAGCCCTAAGTCACTTGCCCAGGGTCAGGGACAGAGCCAGAAATCAAACCGAGGGCTCCTGATTCTCAGGTTCCCTCACCACTCTTAGGAGCAGATTGGCAGCCAAGGACCGTCAGATCGGAGACCAACCACCCACATCCCCCCTGAACAAAGGAGAGCCGAAGAGATGGGGGAAGCTTTGCTCTTAGCTCAGCGGAGTCTCCTGTGGACTAGCAATGCTGCCCCATGAACGAAGTTCCCTGGCTCATCCCTCAGCAGCACAGCCTCAGATCCTCTCCAAGGGCAGAGGGGGAACCTGTAGGATGCTGCAGATCCCCGTCCAGAGAGGGCAGAGGTGTGAAAACCCCATGCCTCTGACTCAGGATGGGTCCTGCTTTCTCTCACACCTGCGTCCCTGGTAACCCTCAGAATTTCCATGAGCCAGAGGGAGCAACAGAGAACTGGGAAGAAGGGGGCAGTTTCCGTTTCTTGTGGGGGAAGGGTGCCAGTAGGAGTCCTAGGCCCTGTTTTCTCTCCTCCAAGGGGTATTCTCTGCAGGAGCGGCATTGCCCTGCCCACGCTGTCCTTGCCTTCTGCATCTCCCACTGTCCTAATCCCGTCCCCTAGGAGGCTGCAGCAAAAGCCCAGGGTGAGGAAAGTGCAAGGGCTGGTCCTGACCTAGTGAGGAGGTGCTGAGATGCTGCAGTCCAGCGATTTTCACCGATTCTGCTTAGAGCTTGTCTATACGGGAGACTTTTCCAGTTACACCAGTATCCCTGAGCCACTCCAGTTCCCCCAGGCTAACCCCCCTGGGGACACACTTGTTCCAGACTAAGAATGGCTTTTTGCAGCATGGTTTAAACCACTTCCAAAGGGACACAAGCTCTGCCAAACAAGGCCCTCCTGGAGCAGGAGGAGCCACGTCTCCCCGAGGTGGGCTGTGCTGGTGTAACTACACCGTTGCATGGGCCCAGTGATCCTGGCACAGACAAAGCTGAAAGGAGGGCAGTGGTGCCAGGACCCAGGACACTGGCAGCGGTGTCAGGACCCTACACTAGGGGCTTTTGCTGGGACAGTTCTGTTCATCAGGATCACACCTCTTTGTCCTTGACTACACAGCTGTGCCGGCAGAGCTTTGTAGCGCAGCTTGTACACATGGGGCTGGGGCTACACTGGTATCATACTGGTTTAAATTCACACTCTCCCTTATGCCATAGCTTACAGCTTTCCCATGTAGACAAGCCCTTAGGAGCTAACTGGCTCCCATTTACTGGGAGCTCCCAGCTCTGCCATAGACTCCTTGGGTGACCTTGGGATTAGTCTCTGTGCCTCAGTTTCCCCAACACAGGGGATAACAGTCCTTCCTTTCTTCCATAACTTGTCTGTCAAGATTACAGCCTCTTTGGGCCACATTTTTGTGTTGCACCTAGTGCAACAGGGCCCGAGTACCACCCTGCTACAGGTAATAAAGCCAAGCAAGCTCTTATTTGACACTTTTCACTTCTTTTCTCTCCCTCTCAATCCTTCACCCCCTGAGCTCTGCCTGCAACAAGACTGCTTTTAGGATGCAGAATTCCCCCTCGCCCTCCATGAACCTCTTACAAGCTGCTCCAGGAGCCTCGAGCAAGCCCTATATCACCCCGAGAGTTACAAAAGCACATGGCCACTGGACTCAAAAGCTTGGGGCAAGTTTTTCCAATCCCACAATGCACTGGCCCCTTCTCCGCCCCCTCAAACAGAAACTACAGAGGGTGCAGGGATGGCCTGGGCCCCAATCCCAGCCCCTGGGTGTGCTCTCAAAGGGGAGATTGTTCTCCGGCTTGCTGGACTGCACATTTGCCTTGTAATCTAAACAAGGAGCAGAGCCCTGCCTCGCAGGCACTCGCTGCAGGCTGGCGAGAGCCGTTCCTTAATTACAATCTGTGAAATGCTGAAGGAATCAATGCCACAGCAACAGCTGGTAACTGGAAGCTTTTCCCCTGCTCCCCTTCCTATTTCAACAGACACAAGCTGGTTATTGGAGCCTCCCCCTCCAACCCCACCTCCCCCACAGACCCAGAGTTTTTCCAAGCTCAAGTTGTATCTGACTCCTACTGCGAGTTGGGTTTAATTACCTGCTCAGTCTAATGCCTGAGCCAGCCTGCGCTCTGAGCCCTCCCCAGCCACTGAGCACTGCTTAATGCTTTCAGGCCTGCAGACGGCCTCAAATCCCAGACCGAACCCCCTGCCATCCCCCCCACTTCCACACAGCACACCTACGTATACTCCCTGACACAAGTGCACTGCACTGCATGCACAGCTGCGCACACATGCACACTGCCCTGCACAGCAGACGTGCTATCAGTGCCATTTACATGTGTTATAAGGATTTCCTCTTCATGCAGGTTGGGTCGAGTCCCAAAGGGCAGCCTGGCTTGGGGCAGTCCTTTCCCCACCTCCTCTGGCTATTGTTTTATGTCATACTCCCGGAGTCACTTCTCCTGGGCATTGCTTCCTGGTTTCCATAGGCCCTTGGGCAGGGACCTAGGGTGGCAGGAGTAGGTGAAGCTCAGTGGCTGTGCCTGCTGATGCCAGCAGGGAGGTGGTTGGCCCCCTGGCTTGTGTATGCTCAGGCGGGTATATGGGATGTAAGAGAGCAAAGCCGGGTATGTAGCTGGTGCTGCATGGGATGCAGTGCCCAGCCTGGACAAAGCAGGAGCCGGCTGTTGAGAGCCCGGGCTCCCCATCCCAGCCCTACCTTCGAAGTCAGAGAGGATCCCCTCCAGGTGATCGTTGACGGTCAGCTGGGACATCCTGGCTCACTTCACCCTGGCAGCAGTGCGGGTGGGTGGGTGGCTCACGCCCAGCCTGGCCGAGCCAGCTGTGCCTCTCTGCCTCCAGCTGCTGCTCTGCTCCTGGGATGCCCCTTCAAGTCTTCTAGCTTGGGCAGAACCTCGCCATGCCAGAGGGAGAGGAGAGACTCTGGGGAAGGGAAAAGATGGGAGTCTGACCCAACTGCCTTCCACCTCCAAGCCAGCCAGCCCCTTCCAGAACCCAGAGGGCTTCTGCTCTCTGAGACGATTGGCAGCGGAGGAGAGCAAAGGGAAAGAGAGAAGATCCCCTCCCCCTTGCCCAGAGAAAGAATGACAGAACCCCCCCTCCCGCATACAGCCCACCCCCAGCTAAGCCCTTGCTGGGATCACATTGGCTGCACTGGATTGCCTGTCCCTGCCCTGTGCAGGGAGAGGAGGGGAAAGCAAAGAGGAGGAGAAAGGAGGGGTGGGGGGCCCAGAGTCAGAGCAGCTCTTGGCACACAGAGAAGTCAGAGAGAGGGAGAAGGGGCGGGGGAAGCTCTGCAGAGCACTCCAGCAGCGGGGTGGGGGGTGAGTTCTGCTCCAGCCAGGCCCACGGCTACCCCCAGCCCAGCAGGGCTATAGGGGCTGGTAGTGCCCCACCCCCTTCCTGGCGAGGTGCAGTGGGGTGGGGAACAGCAGGGGCATTCTTCCATGCTCTGCCCATGAACAAAGCTCCCGTCACAGTAGATTGTGAAGGTGCTCAAAATAGGATTGAGGGTGCTCTGCCAGGCTCCCCAGGCACGGCTGCCTTTCAGGGTGGGGGGGTGGAGAAGACATACACCACAGCATCACTCCACTCTGCTGGGCTCTTCACTGTGTCTCAGCCTAAGGGCCCATCATCTCCTTCTCTCTCTTTGCCCAGGGACCGTTCTCTCTCAGAGCCCTGGAAGGGCTCGCTCTCCCTTCTATTAGCCAAAGGAATATTAGCATCTACCACAAAAAGCTGCAGAAGGCCTTGGCAAGAGATGATTAAAATGGTGGGTCTCACAGGGATCCATTGGAGGGCCATGCCCCCAGAGAAGCAGCACTTGCCATAAGAATCTCCTTTCTTAGTAAAGAGAGTGTCTACCCTAAGGTCGAGAGGCACCTTGCACCCCCTGAAGCCTGGTCAAGCCCACCAGGGACCTAGCACTCTACTCCACCCCAGGCTCAAGTGAGATGGGCCATGCTAGGCTAACTAGGGCTGCAACTGCAAGCAGGAATCAGTGCCCGCCTCCTGCTGCTCCCCAGAGCTAAAGCAAAGGCACAGTGAGTGTCCCTGGCAGGAAAAAGGTTAGCTCTCCTGCTGGCTTGTGCAGTATCTGTTGGTGAAGGGGTTCACGGCCAATGTGGGAGGGGCAGAGAAATCCCTTCTCCAAACACAAGATGTTTTCCCCAAACTACCCAGCTTGACACCTTTTAATCTAGCAGCTCAGCTGAAAGTAAACAGCCAGGGGCTTAAATGGATTCCGGGGCCCCTCCCATACTGGGGCTGGGAGGTGAGGCTCCAATCCACAGGGAGTGGAGCAGTGGGACCGGGCGGATTTTGGCAGGGAGTGGGGTGCATGGGGAGATTTCATCATTGAAACTACCAGTGCCACTTTCAGGACCACCCTGGTGAACGTCCCCAAGGGCCTTCATGTGTTGCCTCAGCCCCTCATGCTGTCACCAGGCAGAGCCATTTACCGGCTGTGTCCAGGACTCTCCATTAGCCGGTTTCTCACCCATTGTCCAATCCAACCCTTCTCATGGGAAAGGGGCACTTTCGACACCTCACTTGACTCAACATTTGTAGGGAGGGAAAAAGCTCCAAACTTGTCAAAACTGACCCTCTCAGTACACACAAATGTCTGGGTTTCCTGTCTGAAACAACTTTTCATCTCGCAATTTAAAAGGGTCTCATCCCCAGAGTAAAGGAAAGCTCTTTCCTGAGAGCAATGCCCCACTCTGCCTCCAAGGGGAGGCTGTGAGCCCTCCTACAGCCTGCCCCTCAAACAGATCTACTGGCTGGGCCACCTTCTCCCTGAGCACGTCCCAGCTCAGCGAACACACTGATTCCAGGCTCACACTGTTGTCATGAATCCAGCCTGCTCCTGTGATAGGGTGAAGTCCAGATACTCAGAACCTCTTATTAACTCCAGATGTCTAAGCCCTTGAGGCTCTTCAGGACACTCATCTCATGAGCTGCCAGTTCTCAACAGTGTGCTCTATCCTCATCTCTTGCAAATCTAACAGATAATTAACTGGATTTTTTCTTCCCTGAAAAGACTGGAGAACGTGACTATGAGAACACAGCTAATGCCCCAAGAAGGGGTGAGAGGCAGGTGGGGAGGGCCCCAGCCAGTTGTGCATTGATGAGGTAACAGGGACTCAAAGGACCCCCAGAGCAGGGTCCCTGGAGCAGTACAATGGTGCTTATAGAAACATGGCCTCCGGTCAGATGCAGCACTCCCTTTTGATGTGGCTGACTACAGTTCTAATTTGTTAAGCACCAGCCGTGTGCTTGGCCCTGTACGTATGATACAGACAGTTTCTGCCCCAAGGAGCTTACATGAGAACATGTGATCTTGGTGGGACCTAGGAGGTGGATGCAGACAAACCAGGAAGCACAAGGAGGACGAATGACTTACAGCTTGTTTGGATTTGTTCAAGTACAGGAGACTCGCTCCTTGCAGCTGATGCAGAAGCAGTGAGATCTTCGGAGAGATCTCAGTGAGGAGAGGAGGTTGGTTTGGTGGGTAAAGTGAGCAGACTCTGCAACTGTGGTCTCAGCATGAAACAGTGGGGGACAGAGGTGGTGGGAGGGGAGATGGGTCTGGGAGAAGGCTTCTCTTACCAAGCTAAAGGGTCAGCGAACCCTGGCTGTAGGGTGTACACCACAGTCCCTCTCTCAACGAGTAGGGTCCATCCCAGAAGGTGCTGTTTACATCTGGTTATAACTTACTGCAACGCTGCTTGCTGAGCTGCTCTCTGGTGGTCTCTACAGAGGACACTTACAGTGTTTAAAGAGCCCACAATCAAAAGGAAAGTACAGATCAGGATTTAAGTCTCAAATCTCCTTCGTTAGCATAGGGCCTGCCCAGCCCTGGAGAGCCAGGAGCACTGGTTGCTATGGGACTGCAGCCTTCAGCTCTATTCCTGTCTGGGCACTGTGGCTTTTGTTGGCAGGAACAAAGCAGCCCATTCTCTAAGAAGAGATGCTGCTTCCCCACCTGAGCTGGGGTAAGGTAGCAGAGCAGATGTCCTCCGAGGGTGTGTAGGAGAGGCCCATGGATACCTGCCATGGAGCAGCAGACAACCCCCCAGGTCACTCTCTGAAGTAACAGAGAGGTTCTGGTAACAGCCTCTGCCACCTGCTCAGCAAGAACTGCAGCTCTTGAGGCAAATGCTGCACTAGCCCTGGCAGCAAGCCATGGTAATGCCAACTGAGAGCAGGATTTGGACCTGTATGTTTAGGTTGAGACAAGGGACAGCGGGGGGAGTTTTGATTTGAATTCCCAGAAGATAGGTCCCTCTTCACGTCATGATGGAAGAGCAGTCTGGGGAAACCCACGCTAGGTGGTGTTCCCTCTAAGGCAGATCTGGGGTGGTTGGTAGAATGGCAGAGGGAAGGCGAGTCACAGAGGACAGAAGATCTTGTATCAGGGATCAGTCCGACATACCCTTTTCTTCTAAGAGGTGTCAGGACTTTCTGTCTTTTAACCATTTCCCATGAATATCCATTCTAAGCCAAAGAAATTCCCACTGGCTTTGGCTGGCTTCACAGCCACATTTGCATTTGCTTCCTGCCTGCTTTCTAGCAAACCGGCGTTCTGGCAGAAATGCTACAGAAACGTCAGCAAACAGTCCCAGGCAGCTGATTTCAAACTCCAGCATGAGTATCAGCACCAGAGAACAGGGTGTAAGCAACACACAACGTGACCTACGCATCCAGCCAGAACAGCTCATGTATCGGCTGCTTGCACGCCACTTCTAGATAGACGCTCATCAGTCTCTGGTCACTGATCTCCTTCGGCGGCTAATTCTCAATGATAAACAGCTTAGAGACAGTCCTGTGCTGATGGGAGACTGTTTAGAAAGAGGGTGGAACAAAGAAACATAGATTTAGTGAGGAGGGGCAGTACAGCTCAGCTATCCGCAGATAGGAGCAGGACCATTAATGGGGCAAGGTCTGAAGATCAGGAGGAATAAATTTCCTCAATCCCGCCCCTGCTTTTTCCACCAGCGTTACAGCCCCAACAGATGCCCGTTGTCTTCTGCTGGGAGGGCAGCTGTCGTTTGGACTTTACTCTTGCCTGGTTGTTTTCAAGGCCCAGCTGCTTCTTTCCTAACTAAACCATGGCTCCTCCTGCTAGCCTTACCAAGCCAGTGGAAAGCTGGATCCTTACTCAGCCTTGGGAATCTTCCCCCCAAAATACTTGCAGACAGACACTTTGCTACTGGCCACGATGCAAGAGGCAGAAACATGGCCTGATTTTTCCATCTCAGGTGGAGTTGGCAGCATCTTTCACCTTTCAAGCTGCAGTCCATTGTCTGGGCCTCACTGAAGGAGGGGAGAATCGTGCAAAGTCTTTTTAATGAGCTATTTTCCCCGACTGCTTTGATTTTCAGCCCTGTTTTGTCCTTCCATGGCCCGTCACCAAATACCTTTCAGACTGGGAAGATTTGTCCTCTTTATCCACAGGACTTCATTTCCAATTCCTTTGCTTCATGCTGCCATGTGATTGCCTGTTCAAAGGAGGAAGGCTCTGCATTAAGGCCAGGAAGGATTGTCTTGGGCAACACAACCCCAGCATAGCCATCTGTCTGTCTGGAGGGAGCATTTCCAATGGCCAGACAAGCCAGCCTCAGAAAAAGGTGTCTCTCCTCCAGCTGCCAGCACAGGCCAGCCAAGAATTTCATAACTCTATAGCTCCTTGGCTGTCACTCAAAGAGCAGGGCCAGCTGGACACGCCCCTCTCACACAGAAGAGAAAATAGGGGCTCATTGGCTAAAGATCTCTTTCCTCTTCTGTCCCCATCAATAGCAGAGGATTTCTCTGCAGGAAACTGGTTACCTATCAATAGCAAAATCCTCCCTGACGTTAACACACGAGGAGTAGGCTGACAAGTCTGGATAAAAGTAGAGAAGTGAGATGCCATGGGGCAGGGCTCAAATGAAGTGGGAGAGATGACGGACCTGCCGATTGTCTGGGTTCATTCCATTTGCATTTTGCTTTGACTTGCAGACTCCGAACCTCACAGGGACACCTCCACTGACGCTACCAGCATCTGCAATGGCTTCCACCCCAGACCATATGCGCACAGGCCCATCTTCTCAAATCAATGGGAGTTAGGCACCAAACTATCTTCAAAGATCTAGGCCTTCATCCTATTGGTAGGTCTCCATGATGGGCATGTATCATTGCCCTCACTTTATAGACTCAGGAACAGAAGTACAGGGAGGGGAAGTGATTTGGCCAAGGTGGGACTAGAAGCCAGGTCTCCTGGTTCTCAGCTCACTGGATCACATTGCCAGTCTAGGCATGGCAGCTTCAGACCCTGACCTTCGTGCAGCTTAATAACCAGCTCCAGAGCCATGCGACACCTGCCCAGGTTCAGGTGTGCTAATAGGTTCCACACAGCTCAACCCAAATGCTTCCCCCTTTGCAGGTCCAGAGGCTGAAATATACCCACGCCCTCAGGGCAGAAGAAAACTACCAGCACTCCTCCACTCCGAGCAAGCTGGCGGCCAAGTCCCCACAGCTGGGAGAGAAGAGACCAGCCCATCTGCAAGCATTTAACCCCATCCCAGCCTTCCTCTTGTCTTGTTCCCTCAGCAGCAGAGGCCAGGAGCAGAGGGAAGCATTGAGCGCTGAGTGAGGAGGGGGAGGAGCGGGTCAGGGCCCAGCATCAGAGTGACTGGGAGGCTGCACACTCCTGTTTGGATAGGAAGAGTCTGTTGAGCTCATCATCCTGTTGGCAGGAGAGTCTCAGATTAGTTGCAGGTTGGGATCGGGGCTGAGGAGGAGGAAGGCTCCGTCACTGTGGGCAAGGAGGAGGTAGAGCAGCAGTGTGAAGGCCGGTATGTACAGAACTATACCTGAGCCCCAAACACTAACTGAGTGGGTGCCCTGAAGCCCCAAGATGGTCTTGAAAAGCCCAGAAGGCCTCTCTGAGCTGATCTCTGGTCATTCCCCCTCCCCCACAACTTTAAGGGGCAAACACCATGGTGTTGACTCCATGCAGTTGAAAGAGGCCTGCATGACAGCCCTTAAGCACACTGGCCAGAAGCCAGCACAGCCCGACTGACTCACTGACCGAGTCCCCCACTAGGATCCCACACTATAGCTCTGGTGCCAGGGACTCTTATCATCCTGGGAAACTCCTGGCTGCTCCGTGCACCAGCCCCACCATTAACCGTGGCTGGTGAAGCCCTGTTCCATGGGCTCCAGAGACCACCAGGCTTTAAGTCACCGAGACTGTATTTCCCTCCTCCCGCTGCCCCCAGGAAGGGTCTGTTAAGACAGATCTCTCCCTTGGTATCTGTTAACACTCCCCAGTGCCCAGCTCCAGGGAATGGGAGCTGCACCAGCCGTGGGAAGCCAAAGGACAGCAGGGGGAACTGCTACTTAGCTCGCATTGCCCCCTGTTGGCAGAAGTGAGAACTTCCCAGCCACTTCTGTTACGAGATTCAGCCAGGGCCCCGTTTGCACTGTGAGGGTGAATTGCCTGGTAGCTGCCCATCTGCAGCATGCTTTGCGAGGGGTGTCCAGCTCCGGTGCATTCCTCAGGAGAGGCAGCAGCTTCCCACCCTGCTCGCTGACAGGAATATTCAGGCCGCGTTCACGCAGAAGGGGAGAGCTCGTGAAGATGGCACCAGCCAAGTGCCCTGCTCATTACGAGCTGATGCCTGGATTGGCTTTGTCCTGCGCTCCTGAATCGCTACCACACAGAGGGAAGTTGGGAAGCAGCATGGAAAGATGGCTTGGGATTCCCCTCATCCCAGGGGAGCTTTGAACTGGAAAATCCTCTCACTTAGCCCTTCTTCCCACTCTGGTCTGGAGCAGGAGGTGTGTTGTGATCTCACCGGGGAGTAGAGCTCAGGCCCACAAGGCACATGGGGAGGGGCAGTAGAGATACCTTGGTCAATTGATCCCAGCTCCCAACCTCTGTTGGTGTAAGCACATTAAATACAGGCTGACTCCCAACCCTCTCTTGTCAACTCCCCTTACATCAGAGCCCAGGCTCTGGCCTTATCCTAAAGCCTGGAGGATGGCAAGGCCATAGTGCAGAAACAGAGCTGCACCCAAGGTGTTAGACTGCTGCTGACCGAGATGGAGCCACACCATCCACAGACGCCTTCAGCAAGTCAATGGAGCTGTACTAGCGTGGGCCAGCTGAGCATCTGGATGGTTTGGGAGATTGCTCTCTGGACAGAGAACGGTTACCATTTAGGGCATCAGTTTGGCCAGCTCAGGCCATCTGTGCCAGAAAGCTGCTACCATCTGCAGGCCCCATGAAGCTCCCCTAGCCCAGCGGGGTTGGTGGGGGGAGTCTGGCAGTCACAGAGGGAGCTCAGTCCAGTTACCGAGGAGAGGTCTCCATGTTCCCATTCTCCACTTCCCACAGTCCTCAGAGGCAAAGGACTGCGGCCAGAACAACCCTGTCCCAAGAGGTGGGTCCCTCCAGCTGGCCTCTGCGGCAGGGGCTAGTAGCAGTTTGGTCGGGAGCTAGGTGGCTTTGGGCTCTAGGCTGGCACCTTTGCCAGCACCACATGGGGCTCTTCCACCAAATCACTGCAGGAGGCAGGATGCTTTTCCACAGCATGGCAGTGTGCATGATACCCCTCCTGAGACTGGGCCTTTGTGGAGTTAGGGGGCTCTGATGTTTCCTGGTGTGACATCCCTGGAGGCCCCGTGCCCAGCTCTCCAGGGGCTAGTGCAGCGTCCTATGCCCTAGCGCCAGGTGGCTGCTGTGTTCCTCCTGCCAACACCGTGTTGCTACATACAGACCGACGCAGAGAGCCGCACTCAGCAACCTCTGCCTCCAAAGCCACAGGCTCTCTCCAGGGAGTGCCTCCTGCCGCCGCAGCGTCTCTAGACACCTCCCCTGGCCCACGCACAGCCACCAGCACCCCACAATTTGACACCACATGGCTGCACTGAGGCCATCCTGCCCCTGCAGGGCGGTGGACACAGCCATGAACAGGGGCATGGGGACAGCTGGTAACAACCCTCTATAGCCAGTTGATCAACCACGCCACCAGCGTGGCGCTCTCTGCTCAGCACACGTCACTGAGGGCAGGGGCGGCTCTAAGGATTTTGCCGCCCTAAGGAGAGCAGGCATGCTGCCTCCGGCGGTTTGCCTGCGGAGGGTCCGCTGGCCTGCGGGAGGTCCGCCAAAGCCGTGGGACCAGTGGACCCTCCGCAGGCAAGCTGCCGAAGGCAGCCTGCCTGCCGCCCTCATGGCGCCGGCAGAGTGCCCCCTGCAGCTTGCTGCCCCCTGCGGCTTGCTGCCCCAAGCACGCGCTTGGCGTGTTGGGGCCTGGAGCCGCCCCTGACTGAGGGGCACAGGGAGGGGCGGATTGCAACACAGAGAGGGACCCTGCCATGGAGGAGTTTCCAGAGCAGGGTGAAGAGACTGCACTGATCACAGCTCTATCCACAGATCTTGGAGACTGAGAGAGCCTCCCCCCAACTCCCTATATTAAAATAACCCCTCTTATTTCCCATAAAACTGCGGCTTATCAGATACACCGGCAGGGCTCTCTCACCGCAGCATTCGCCCTGTAGCTCCCAGGGACCCCAGGCGGTGGCACTGCAAGACAGCTGACTGGCTAGGGAGGCACTGGAACTATTTTGTTCCACTGGGACCCCCAGTGATTAGTGTTGTGTTAGGTCAGGCCCCTGCTCCCTTGAGCAGAGTCCCCCAGACCCCCCACTTCCCCTGCACCACAGCAGGTTTGGGAAGCTCAGCTGAGGCCAAACTCCAGCAGCATTAATGGGCTATGGAAGCCACTGCCCCCGCGGAGGCTACAGACAGGGCTCAGCAGGGTGATGGAGGGGCTCAGCTCTGGGCTGGTCTCCCCTTCTGACTCAGGTGAGGTGCTCTGTGGAGATGTGACCTCTGGAGGGCCTGGAAGCCTGCCCTCTCCTCACAGCTCTGCAGGGCTCTCTCGGCCCCCACTGGGAGCAGGCATGCAGCCCGTGGGAACGAGCAAGACCGGGGTGCTCACTCTAACCCTTCAATAGCAAACGGCCCACTACAGGGCATCTCTGGTGGGCACACGCATGCCCCGCTCGGAGGGCCATGTTGGCCTGGGAGCCAACAGCAACCAGGCTCCTGCATGAGGGGAAGAATTAGAAGTTGGCCCAACAAAACCCTCAGTGTTTAATTTGTAATGAAAGAGGTGCCAGTGTTCAAGGAATTTTTTTTACATTCATAACTGATGCAGCAAGCCCAGAGGTGCCGGGGCTACGAACTGCCAGGCCTAGAGGTGCCAGGCTACGAACCGCCAGGCCCAGAGGTGCCAGGGCTCAGCCCTGGCACAAATTAAGCACTGAAAACCCTCCTGGTGCAACATATGCCACAGGAGCAGGTGCAGCTGTAAGATAAGAGGGAGGCGCATTGACTGGGCTTGGGGAGCACTGGCATGGCAGGGGGTGCTGCTGGTCAGGACCCAGATGCATTAACCACATTGGGCTGGGAAGCAGACAGCAGAAGCAGGAGCTGTTGTGGTTCCCAAGGACATGGCTGGATGGACCGTGAGTATGGGGGTTGGGGACGGAGGGGCAAAGAAAGCATGGGTTCGACCAGGCAAGTGCTGCCTTGCACTGGCATATTTGATACTCAGCTCCTCCTTTGCCCCCTAGAGCAGTGACACGTGCCACCCTCCAAAGCAACCAATCCCAGCACTCATGCAGTGCTTTGGGAACTGATGGTCCTGACTGCATGAAAGCTAGAGATTAAGATTCCTCCTACCAAGCTCTATGGCATGTTCTCTTGGGGAACAGACTCTGGCTAAGCTTTCCACTCCATCCGAGCTCTGCTCAGCCCAAGGGGATGAGCAGCATGGCAGCAGGGAGCCAGCTGCTGCTCTGTGATCCTGGGATCCATCTGGGCTGGGTTTAGCTCAGGCACAAGTTACAGCAGCCTAGGGGCCACTCTAATTTATGTCACTGGTTTAAGGTTCCTAAAATATCCTACAGCAGCAGATGATCAGCATAGCAAAGCTCGGACACACTCTCCGCACCAGCAGGTGTGTGTTTATGGGGCAGATGGCATAGGTGGTAGTTCTGTGAGCTTGATGGATAAAGTTCCCCCTCCAACAGAAAGAGGTCACTCTCTTTGCACCCCCTGAGCAGTGCAGAGGGGCCAGATCACAATGGAAAAAGTGGATTCTTGGTTAGAGGAAAAAAGAAAAAGCAGCTACAGGCAGAGGGTTAAACAAATGCCTAGAAACCGATTCTTCTTGAGAGATGTGTCCTTGTAGGTGGTGCAGAAGGGCTCTCAGCTTTCTGACTGCTGCAGGGAGCAAACGCTGCTTCTCCTTCTGAGGGTTTCCAGACTCCATGGAGCACTGAGAAAGGAGCCTTGACCCTCAAGGCTGATGGGTGGCTAAAATAAGCTGCTTTGAAAATTTCTACAAGACACTCATAATGCTGAATGCACTAGGGGCACACAGCAGGGATATAATGAACAATGAAAAGAAGTGCAAGAGGCAGGAGGCAGCGCTACAAACCATCTCACAGCATGGCCAAAATATCCTGGGTAGAATCCAGGCTGGGACTTTGAAGAACTGAGTCATGCCTCTGCCAATAAAAAGTCTGGTGCAAGCTAAGCTGTGCTGTGTGTAGAGATAAGCTGAGTGTTTGCTGCAGGCAGGCTGCTGCCAGCAATGTGAATGTCACTCGTGTCACAGACAGACAAGCACTTGACAGTTTGTATCAGTTACCAGAAAGGACTATATCCTGGTGTAAAGCATTGAAGTCCAGTCGGGTAGATTATTAGCTCAAATGTACATCCCAGCAAACGTCGTTTTTCTGCAATCCCTTCAGGCCGGCTAACAAAGACAGGCCAGGAGCCAGTGTGGAGGTTCAGATCAATGACTATTTAGCAAGTCCTTAGCGTAACTAGAAAAACAACTGAGGGAGAAGTTCTAGCTTGGTGAATATCACCGCTCACAGTAAGCAAATGAGCCCAGATATGCTCCAGTCCAACCCACAAGGCAGCTGCTGCATCCATCCCACTCGCTGGCCAGCTAGGGCTTTGGCCGCTTGAGGATGCCTAGGATTCTGCTAAGCTGCCCATTCTGGGCCAGCGGGTGTAAAGCGAGCTCTGCTGCATGCTGGGGGATCTGGGAGTTGCCCTGTCTGGGACTAAGAGCTGAGACTGTTTGGGGCAGGAAAGTGGGCCTTGCTGCCGGCTCTCAGAAGTAATGATGTGGGATTTTGAAGGATGAGTGGTGGACTCTCCCTCCCGCCCTGCAAGGACAGCAGGATCGTGGGTGTGGGGTACTGAAGGAGAGAGCTCCCCAACCACTGGAGATATTGACACCCTCTCCCCAGCATGAGATACCACGGCTCCCGCATAGACAGATTCCCCCAGAATTAGAGACAGCCAAACCCTTTTCTCCTGCTTTGAGACATTTGCCTCCATGCACTTCCTGTATTAACCTCCCATATTAATGATTAAAACAAATTACAATTGCCCCAGTGGGCACTGCACATACACCCAGAGAGACACAGGTCCTGCCCCGGAGAGCTTACAACCTACCCAACCAAGGCTGAATTCCCACCCCCATTCCCCAGCTGGGGCACTGAGAGACCAAAAGTGACTTGGTCAAGGCAATGCAGGGAGTCTATGGCAGAGCCAGGAACTGAACCCAGAACTCCTGACCTTCACCTTAGCTCCCCGGCGCTTTGTAGAGAACTAGTGCGCTCTCCTTGGTGCCCCCGGCTGTGTAGAAAGGCTGGGCCCACTCCTGAAACCGATTATTTCAAATTAAAGTAAAGTGTGGGGGGGGTTCCCAGGCTCTCCCTCCCCGGTATTTTAAAAGCAAGATTGGAGCATGTTTCCGGCAAAGATAGGCGGGGTCAGACTCCTCAGCTTTCATTTTAGCCCTTTTTAACTCGAGGGCCACTTTGCTTCAACTGGTGGCAACAGGCCGTGAATCAGATGGAAAGGACCATTCAGTATAAATAGCCACTTAACAGCTATTTAAGGACCATTCAGTATAAACAGCCACCTCTTGCCATTGCAAGCCTGAGCCAATAAGGACTGGTGCCCGCCCCCCAGGACAGCGGTCTGACCAACAGGGAGGGATGGCTTTTATCCCCATGTCCCAGCCCTGGGACCAGCTCAGACCTTCATGTGCCGTGCCAGCTGCTCTCAGCATTCCTCCTTGTTCCCATGATTCCAGCAAAGCACTCCATTCCCGGCCCCATGCTATGACAGAGGGAATCAGCAAGCCCTTGTGTCCCCAGCTAAGTAACCATATTGCACGCACAATGACGGTGGGGAGAGATGAAGGGCAGATCATTTTAACAAGCTGAAATGATCAGCAAGTCCCTATTAGCGAGGCTGCATAAGGCAGTTAGCTGATCATGACAGCTCTGCCCAGCCAGAACTGGAGCGGCTTTGAGAATTCTTTTGTCTCCCTTAGTAATGAGATCAGAGAGTACAGAGGATAGGAGAGTGTGAGTGTGTGTATGTTGGGGGGAGGAGGGGGAAGGTCTAAAAGTTTTTTCCTCACACAGTGATAGAGATCTCCAGTTCGGGCTGGAGTGACACAATCTTCATTAGCCCTTATGGGGATGCTCCAGACTTCCTCTCCCACCCCACGGGAGAAGACAGTGTTGGGGAGACTGGATCAGTCCTTGGAAGGGGGAGCCTTTCCTATCTTTCCCACACGGGGTTGGAGAGGTTGATGGTAGTGGAGAGGAGGGACGGCGTTGCAATTAAGGTGATGGCTGGAGATCTGGGTTCAATTCTGCCTCTGCCACAGACTTCCTGGGTGACCTTGGTCAAGTCACTTGAGGGCCAGATTCACAGTGTACATAGACATTGCAACACCTGACCCCCGGGCACCCAGGGAAATTCTCAGTGTCAAGTTAAGTGCCCCAAACAATGACTGGACAGAGTTTGGTACCTAAGAATGGGATCCTCAGAAGCCAGTAAGCTGAGTAGGGCACTGCATTGCTCCTCCATCTCTCAGCAACGCGCATCAGGCCCTTCGGCCATAGGTGTACTCAGAGCATGCCTGCAGGACAAGCCCCTGCTGATGAGACAGGCTAGGGCCCCGGAGTTTGGGCTGCAGGTTGTGCTGGGGCGCTGAGCTGCTCATTAGTGGTGGCAGCAGGATTTAGGCAGCCTTGTGCACACCCACTAGCAGCAACTTGGATGCCTCCAGAGTCAGGTGGTGGCTGGGCAATGGTGTCTGAGAATTTCAATAGTGCCAAAATGTTGGACTTTAGGTGCCAAAGTTGCTCTGTGCTTCAGTTTCCCCTCCCTTTGTCTATAGTAACTTCTTTGGGGTAGTCCTGGCTCTTACTATGTGTACATACAGCACCTAGCACCATGGAACCCAAGTGTAGAATTACTGACCTAACTCCCCAAAGAGCTTGGATCCTCCCAGCTGGTACAAATCCAGAGGGCTGCTACCCCGTGAGTCAGGCCTGCCATTCCACAGGGTCTGGATCTTGCATTTCCAGGCACATGGGCGTAGCACTTTCCTCTCTGCCTTTGAGGACTGCACACAACAGCTCAGCTGCAGTGCTGCTGTTCTGGAGAAGGAGGGATTAGCTGTGGTTCCAGGAGATATTGTTACAGACAATCTTCCATGGCTGTACGGGCCACTTGAAGAGCTTCTGGCTGGCAGCTAACAGGTAGCCAACCTGTTTATCAGGGCTTGGATTGGCCAGATGCCTCCCTCCAATCACTGGTGAATGTGGGAATGGCCCTGTGGCAGCCTTCCTTCCCCACCCCGGGCAGTACCCACAACCTTCTGGGACCTCCTCAGCCCAAACCCAGAGGGGAGAAAGCAGGAGAGGGCTCAGTAAGAAAAACTGCCAGATCGAAGTCTTTAACTCACAGTGTCCTGAAGCCCAGCACAACAAATCCCACCTGGAAAACGCCTTCCCTAATTTCTCCAGGTCACGTGCTCTCCCATGTTGTGCAGTTGTTAACCCCTTCCTTGCCTGATTCTCACCACCCTTCCCCTAGGGCTTGGGCTACACTACAAAGTCTTATCAGCATGACTTGTCTTGCCGGACAGCCTTGGCTGCATCCGCTCTCAATTACAAGTCCTGCTAATAGAACCCTGCCCTTCTGCTGGTGAATTCAGACCAGTTCCCAAGGCAACACAGGTCCTTTACCACCATCGTTCTACCAGCATGATACCTGTGTGGATACCGAAGTACAAGTACTATACAAGGAGTCCTCCAGCAACAATCCCACTGCAGTCCCCAGGGCAGGGACCACAGGTCAAATGTTTGAACTCAGCTGCCTAGGGGTCACAGTGCCTGGAAGCCCCCCCCACCCCCGTGTGTTTTGGAAACACCACTTTTCCTGCCAGTGCTACCCCACCTTTGCTACTGCATAGATATGGTTCCAGGTAAAACTCCAGCTAAACCTCATTCTGCAGCCCTGGAGGATTCCATCCCGTGGGGGGAAGGAGCAGCACAGACCCAGCTGTGGGATTCATGCAGGAATAACGGGGTCTATTGCAATATTGCAAAGGAAATGCAGAAGCAGGGGTATGACAGGACGAGTCCTGTTGCTGGGCAAAGGAGAAGGAGCTACGTCACGCTTATCAAAGGGCAAAGTATGGTGACAAAAAGTCTGGTACCAGCTCCCAGACCTGCTGCTATCACGTGACACTCACTGCCACACGGAGGAAGGATCCCACCATCAGGTGTTGTGCAAAACACAACATGCGGCAGTGACAACAGGTCTATTTGGCTCACTGAGATCCTGGCTACTTATGAGGCATCTCCACCAGCCCTACAGTCTGCCAAAGGCACTCTCCGCACCCCTGCTCAGGTGGCAGTTATATCTTTCCTCGCTGCTGTCCAGGTGCCCCATCGATGGCTCCATGAGCCAGGTGTCACAGAGTCTGGGGAAGTCCGGCCCTGCACCCCTCTTCCTGGACCCCACAGTCACTTTTAGCCAGCCAGTAAAACAGAAGGTTTATTGGACAACAGGAACGCAGGTTACAGCAGAGCTTGCAGGCACAGTCAGGACCCCTCCATCGAGTCCTTCTGGGCTTTCAGGGTGCTTGGATCCTAGCTAGGATACCCTGAATTCCGCCCACACAGCCCCAAACCCAAACTGACCTGCCCCTCCTCCCGCCGGCCGATTCCTTTGTCCAGCTTCCTGGGCAAAGGTGCTGACCCCCCTCCCCCCCTGCCTGGCTCAGGTTACAGGCTTAAAGATCCTGTCCCTCACCTAAAGACATCCCCTGCTCTCCCATTCCCCACACCAACAGCCCCTACTCCATCACACCAGGGAAGCAAAGAGGAGGCTGGATCCCTGGGAATCACAGTAGGCATTGAAACCCCACAGATGGGAATGTGCTAGTCTGGGGAAAATGTCCCTATGTGTGGCTTGTCAGAAACTCCTGTGTTCCTAAATACACGAGTGTCCCAGACCTTTCCTGACCACCCAATGCTAAGAGCAGTGAAACAGCCCCAGTAAGCTGCCAACACTTACATAGAAAGGGAGACATCTCCCCTTCTGTTTATGTGCCCGGGGCAAGGTGGGGAGGGGGATTTCCCATCTGTTGTCGCATCCAAGTTCAGGAAGCCCACTTCAGTGACTCCACCTATTATCTCCTGCACACTGACCAGTCACAACGCTGTGCAGCAGAAGGTGCTCGGTGCCCTTGTACACCTGGATGATGACTGCCCCCACTGCAGACTTTCCAGTACTAAACTGGTTGCCCACCGACCAATAGCAATCTGGGGTTGCCAGAGCGTGATGGCCACTTATTTCTCCAGTCAGAGCAGTGCTTATGCTGGTGTTCCTGTGCTGCACCCAGTGCCAGAAACGTGGCCTTCATAGACAAAACTTCTGCTAATCAACCCAGATTTGCCTAATGAGCCAGTGCCACCATTTGGCGCTCATTTCATGGGCCCGAACCATCACTCCATTGTCAGGAGCACCAGAAGCTCCCTATAAGGAGGGGGCCATTGGTGCATGGACCATGGTCCCACCCCCACTCGGCTTCTTCCCTGAGGCCCAGCCCTCATTTGGCCTCCTCCTGCCCACATTCTTCCTCTTCCCCTGAGGCCCTAGCCTCAGTCCACCTCTTCCCATCCCTGCTCCGCCTCTTTTCCCTGTGGCCTGGCCAACTGCTCGCTCCTCTCTGCCCCCTGACCCCCATCGCTCATCCTCAAGGCCCTCTGGCCCCCGTGTTCAGGTGCCACTGTCCATTGGGTACATCCAGTTAGTGAATGCCTATAGTGCCTGGCCACTTTCATTCACTGTCTGTAACATTCACACCTCCTCAGCATTCGCCATTTCCCTGCTGCATGGGTAGCCAGGATGGTAGCTGTTGTGGTTCCGCAAATACAAAAGCAGGAGTTGCCCTGTCTCTAAAACAGACGAGCGCTCCACCAAGCCATTCGGCATCCCTGTTTCCAATGGCAAGATGGTATGGAAACAAGCAGATTATGGGACTGACCAGAGGGAATGGCGGGAATTTGATCCCAAACCAAGAGCGGCTCTGGTCTCCCATAGTGCACGGCAAAAAATCTCCCACAAGACAATGCAGTGGAGAGTAGTGGGGGGATGCTGGGATGCCTACCCACCATGCCACACAGTCTTTTGTGGGTACAACCTGACACTGCAAGAAGGCAGCCAGACGTGAAAGCCCTCTGCCAAAAGAGCTGTGTCGGTTGGAGTCCGCTGGCAGGACTTTTGCCAGTGAGACGTTCTAGCGTAGACAAGCCTGACGTGAGCAAAGGGTTAAGAACCCCTCTGTAGCCATGGTGCAAGAGTCCCTGTTGGAGAGGATGATGGGATTTGTGGTGACTGTATTGTAGCTGTCCTGGATTTCAAACCTGACATGGATACTGGGAGGACATGGGGCCTGACCCTCAGTAACTGCACCGGGAGCAGGAACTAGGCGGCAAACTTTAAGCCACCTTTGTGCTCCTGGTATTCTAGGGCCACACAGAGCCTGCCCCAGGCTCCAGCTACTCTAATTACACTCTGTTTCTCATGGTCCCCTGCAGGCCGTGGGGACAGAGAATAGCTGCAGTGCAGTACTGTGAGGACAGATGGGCCATGGGAAAGTCCTTAGGCCAGTTCTACATTGGCCTGAGAGGCCTTCTGCATATACTATTCTCAGGGTCCCATTTCCCCCTCACTCTGAGGCCCCTTTATGCTGCCAGGGTGGGGTAAAGGGGCCTTGACATAACTGAGACTCAGGCTCTCGCAGCTTAGGGGTAGGAGAAGAGAGAGAAACCAGCCTGGAAAGCAATCCCTCCAGTGCCCTGTTTGTGACACAGAGATCATTTGTGGCTGACAGGTGCTCCATCTGTGCCCAACAGTAATTCTGCCTGGAGAGAAAAATACAAAAGCAGCCCTGAGCTCCCTCACTGGTGTGTGGGTTTCTGAAATAAAGAGATTGTGTCACTCTTGATCATATTGTACTGTGGGAACAGCAAGCCGAGGGGATGCACATTAGCACAGGCCTTGTTCTACCAAACAGGAGTGTAGTAAATCTAACCAGCTTGTGGGATAACACAGGACACTGGAGCTGTGTGCACTGCAAGGTATCTTCCGTCAGCCCCATGCTATGCAAGACACTGGTTGCACAAGAGAGAGAAATGCAGCCAGGGAAATATACCAGCATTTGTGTGCAGTGGATGTCTCTGACTTTATGACATGGAGGTGCCAGTATAGTAAATGCCATGAGTCTGATAATCCTTTCACTTGCCTGGGTGTAACTCAGGAGTGGCTCCACCAAACCCAACAGAGTTACAGGAGGAGAATCAGGCCCATAAAGTTCAGTGGAGGCATTCCTGATTTACGCCACTGTAAACAAATGAACAGTCAGGTCTAAAAGCTTCCCTGTGTTGTGTGGTCTCGGCTTGTGCCTTATATAAAAATGTCCAAATCACAACCCACTGGCACCCCAGCAGCCTGAGCACTGAGGACAAAGGCTGGGATAAAGCCCAGCCCCTAACTCCTGTGTGCCTGTGCCGTGGGCATTCGGAATGTTTCTGCGTGTGCCCTTTAAGTGCAAGATGCACAGAAATCACAGTGCTGCCTGTGGCACTATACACCCCAAAGGGAACCCGACAATCCCACTACCTGCTCACTGGCCCTGGGACAACCGCTGCAAAGAGCAGTTCCCAGCCTGCACAGGCACCGTGACCCCAGTCACTACTAGCGAAGTCGCACACCCCTACTATGCAGATCATGGAGCCCTGGGTAGCAGGTTTTGTTCCGAGTTCTTTGCAAGCACAAACTGCTGCCTGGCTTACAAGGGGAAAGGAGTCCGATGTCTTAGGCACAGGCAGATTTCCCTGTTAAATGGCAACCATTAAAACATAGCCAGAAAATATCACTGCTGGGAGAACTTCCTAGTACCATTCTCCACCTGAGCAGTGCCAGACAGGCAATCGGATGAGAGGGAAGGGCACTGGCACAGACAATGGTGAGAGGGGAATATGACCCCAATGAGGCATGTGGTTCAGTCCAGTGGTAGGTAGACCTGGTGCATTAACACGCTCCCAATATGTGCTGTACTGAGAATGTAGACACGTGTGACCTTTCTGCCATGTGTTTCAATGGTAGGCGGAGCCAGGTGCCACAGGAACACTCCTTCACTCAGCCTTCTCATGGAACGAAACACTTGGCTCAAGCTCCCACCAGATGGACATTTGCATCCAAGGTCTGGGGCCCAGGACATACAATGAAAGACCCTGGCTTCCCAAGCTGGGGTATCCCACCTCCAGGAGCACTGTCTCAAAAGCCAACCTCTTAGATGTATATGGCCCCAGTGCTACAGCACTTGAGGGCCTCACATGTCCAGTGCACTTATTCTCACAAGACCACTGTGAATTAGAAGGGTTATTTTCTCCATTTTAGAGCAAGGACATTGAGGCCCAGATCTTCAAAGGAAGGGAGGCCCCTAAACCCTCTCAGGGTCTATGCAACAAAATCCATGGTAGAGCTGGAATTGTGTGGTGTTTAGATGTGCTTGTAATTATTAGAACTGGGAGTACTGGCTGTTGGGAGTCTGAAAGGACATGAAACAGGAAGGAGTGAGGAGGAGTGGAGGAGGCTGAGTGAGAGTTACAGAGTGTGCAGCAGCAGCTTGGTAAAGGGGTTTCCACTGTAAAAATAAAATCCTTTTGAAGCTTGTTAGTACCTTGCCTGCTTGATACAACAAATTGGACGCAGGTCTGGCCCACCATGTAGGCAGAAATGTAGCCCGCTGCTACGTTCCCCCACAAAAGTGGCTACAGTATTCAGGAGTCTCGGATGGGAAGTGAGAAGGAGCAGTATCTCACTGGAACTGCAAGGGGAATGTAGGTATTGAGAATGAAGTCACTTAGGTGGAATTTGGCCAGAAAAATGGTGTTAACAACACACACCCCTGGCCATGAAAAATACACTGTCCCTGTCGTAGCTTTCCTACTCAGATTTGAACCTTAGCGTTCATAACCTGAGAAGCTAGCATGAACCCTTCTAAGCTTAATTACCAGCTTAGATTTGATCTCACTGCCACCAGCCAAGAATTTCCAGGGTCTTGGCTCCTCTGGTCTCCCAAAAACCTTCCCTGGGGAACCCCCAAGACTCAGATCCCTGAGCTCCAACAAAGGGAAATAAACCATTCCCCCCCCACCTCTCTCCCACCCAGAATTTCCTCTCTGGCTAACCTGAGAGTTACTGAATGCAACCTCTTTACATCACAATACCAAGAAGCATGTCTCCTCTCTTCCACAAAGAGACAAATCCAAACACAAGAAACAGAAAAGATTCTATCTCTCTTCCCCCGTAGTTTCTTCCCCGCCCGGGACACTAGAGATTAACACAAGAGAGTAAGCTTTCCCTCTCCCCCTGTCTTCCTTTCTCCACCAATTTTCTGGTGGTCAATTAGAAAAAAACTCAACAGGTCTAACAAAGAAAACTTTAATAAAAAAAAGAAAAGAAAGAAAAAAAAATAGAAACCAGTTCTCTGTTAAGCCTATGTATTTAAGATACAGGGCTTTCCCTTATAGAAAATGAATAAACAATCGAGAAAAGGAATAAAACAGCTTACCCCAAAACAAACAATTTAAAGTACTTATAGCCAATACACATAAAGAGTCCCCAGCCAGATACAACGAATGCAAATACAGCAAAACACTTTAAAAGACTATACTTTTTGCTACCTTGTACTTACAACTGGAAACAGCAAATAAGAAAGCTTGCGAAAAGATTCTTTCTAGCTGAGAGAGCACAGAACAGACAAAGACCCAAGACCAAGAAACCCCCACAAATTCCCTCCCTTAAGCTTTGAAAAATCCGGTTTCCTGATTGGTCCTCTTATCAGGTGTTTGGTTCCCTTTGTTAACCCTTTACAGGTAAAAGAAACATTAACCCTTAGCTATCTGTTTATGACAGTCCCATCAGAAAATAAGAGCACTGACTTCAGATCCTGCAGCATTGCGACAGTGAGATGTGGTGGTCTGGAGCATTGCCGTAGAACCTGGTAAGGTTTCCTTTGTTCAGTAATGACTGAGTTGTATTGGCTTTTCTTGGTGCTCATGACCCTACTACCTGAGCAGCACAGTTGTGCAGTTAGCCTCACAACACACTTAGGAGTAGGGAAGTATTAGCCCATCACAAATGGGAAACTAGCACAGAGAGATTAAAAGACCAATGCTTCATTCAGTGGAATCATTAGGCAATTAGCCATTGACTTCAGTGTGTATTCCCATGGACTGCCTGCTGCTGGAAATAGACCCAAACCCTCCTGACTGTCAGTCCAACGCCTTGACCAGAAGGCCATCCTTCTCTCTGACTCAGCCAGCTACTGAACACACCTGACATTGGTTTGCTTATGAAAGCTGACATTGCAACACAGGAGGGTATAGTGTAGCTAGTGGCAAAGCTTGAAATTGCGCTTAAAAATAACAGCATTGAACGCATCGATCCTATTCCTCTGCATAGCGTTTTGCAAGTCCCACTCTCCCCCAAACACAGTTTCAAATTTAGACATCAGAGGTCACACTGGTTTAAAAAAAATTAGTTTGGTGCTTTCAAAGACACGGCAACCTGCTTTATCCTAATTACCAACCTCTGTGGATGGAAACACAACATCAGCCAAGGGTGTGCTGAGTCAATACACAGTGAGAACCTGAGAGAGCCATTCCAGAAAGCATGTTCCATGGGAAATATATCATTCGACAGGAGGCTAATAGGACTTTCAGCCCTCACACTTGTGTATGGAGAGTGCAGGTAACAAGCTTTCTGGGAATTAAAATATATTCTTATTTTAATTCCCTCCTGTCGAATGATGTATTTCCCATGGAACACGCCTTCTGGAATGGCTTTCTCAGGTTCATACTGTGTATTGACTCAGCACACCCTTGGCTGATGTTGTCTCTCCATCCACAGAGGTTGGAAAGGTCCAGTGAGAGGACCATAGTTTGGGCAAGTTCCTTGAGAAATTAAACAGAGCGAGCTTTATTTCAGTTTAACTTAAAAAATGGAATCTGTCCCCAAACAATAAACCACATCGTGGTGGAATTGCTGCTGCAAAGTGCTATACCAAAGACATGGCAGTTTCTCACAAGTGGTTTTGCATTTTGGAAACGAGGATTTTCCTTTTGATTTGTATTGGGGACAGCGGGTGTAAACCTGCATCTTATGTAAATTGGCAGAGCTCCCTTGACCTCAATAGAGCTCCACTGACTTCAACAGAGCTATGCCAGCTGGGATCTGCCTGATGCTCACAGCACAACTACTGAGAACTTGCTTGGCTCTGCTGCCAAGTCGAAGGTTAAGAAGGTGGTCCTTGGATGAAATTCACGCTTGCATAGAGGATCAACATAAGCCCTTTAACCACTGAAGCCAATGCATACAGTGGAATTATGGCAGGCTGCTACTTCTCCCAGATGGATCTGTCAGTGTTTATTTCCCAACAAACCCTTCTGGCCACCCTCCCTGTTACTTTGGTAGGGACACCGCTGCTGCTGTGTTAATTCCATTTCCATCGCTAAGTTCCTCTCTTATGCATGTGTAGGGGACATACTACAAGGAGATCATAGGATAGAGAGGACTCAGAGCAGGTGGCAAAAGACCACCTTGGCTTAACCACGAGATCTTGCATGACCTACAAAATAAAAAGGAGTCATATAAAAAATGGAAACTAGGTCAGATTATAAAGGATGAATATAGGCAAATAACACGGGAATGCCAGGGCAAGATTAGAAAGGAAAAGGCTCAAAATGAGCTCAAACTAACTATGAGAATAAAGGGAAACAAGTCTTTTTATCAATACATTAGAACCAAGAGGAAGACCAAGGACAGGGTAGGCCCACTGCTCAGTGAGGAGGGAGAAACAGTAACAGGAAACTTGGAAATGGCAGAGATGCTTAATGACTTCTTTGTTTCGGTCTTCACTGAGAAGTCTGAAGGAATTCTAACATAGGAATGCTTATGGGAAGGGGTAGGTTTTAGAAGATAAATAAAAAAAGAGCAAGTTAAAAATCACTACAAAAGTTAGATGCCCGCAAGTCACCAGGGCCTGATGAAATGCATCCTAGAGTACTCAGGAGTTAATAGAGGAGGTATCTGAGCCTCTAGCTATTATCTTTGGAAGATCGATGGGAGACGGAGAGATTCCAGAAGCTGGAAAAGGGCAAATATAGTGCCCATCTATAAAAAGGGAAATAAAAACAACTCAGGAAACTACAGACCAGTTAGTTTAACTTCTGTGCCAGGAAAGATAATGGAGCAAGTAATTAAAGAAATCATCTGCAAACACTTGGGAGGTGGTAAAGTGACAGGGAATAGCCAGCATGGATTTGTAAAGACAAATCTTGTCAAACCAATCTGATAGCTTCTTTGATAGGATAACGAGCCTTGTGGATAAGGGAGAAGCGGTGATGTGTATACCTAGACTTTAGTAAGGCATTTGATATGGTCTCGCCATTATATTCTTATCGATAAACTAGGCAAATACATTTAGATGGGGCTACTATAGGTGGGTGCATAACTGGCTGATAACCGTACTCAGAGAGTAGTTATTGATGGCTCCCAATCCTACTGGAAAGAGTATACAAGTGGGTTCCAGAGGGGTCTGTTTCGGGACCGGCTCTGTCAATATCTTCATCAACAAACTAGATGTTGGCATAGAAGTACGCTTAATTAGTTTGCGGACGATACCAAAACTGGGAGGAGTTATTGGAACTGCTTTGGAGGACAGGGTCAAAATTCAAAATGATCTGGACAATATGGAGAAATGGTCTGAAGGTAAACCGATGAAGTCAATAAAGACAAATGCAAAGTGCTCCACTTAGGAAGGAACAAATCAGTTTCACACATATACAGACTGGGAAGAGACTGTCTAGAGGAGTGTGGCAGAAAGAGATCTAGGGGCATAGTGGACCCACAAGCTAAATATGAGTCAACAGTGTGATACTGTTGAAAAAAAAAGCAACGTGATTCTGGATGCATTAACAGTGTGTTGTAAACAAGACACGAGAAGTCATTTTCCGTCTACCTGCGCTGGTTAGGCCTCAACTGAGTATTGTGTCCAGTTCTGGGCACCGCATTTCAAAAAAGATGTGGAGAAATTGGAGAGGGTCCAGAGAAGAGCAACAAGAAATGATTAAAGGTCTTTGAGAACATGACCTACGAAGGAAGGCTGAAAGATTGGTGTTGTTTTAGTTTGGAAAAGAGAAGACTGAGAGGAGGATATAGCAGTTTTCAGGTATCTAAAAGGGTGTCTCAGAGGAGGGAGAAAATTGTTCACCTTAGCCTCTAATGATAGAACAAGAAGCAATGGGCTTAAACTGCAGCAAGAGAGATTAGGTTGGACATTAGGAATAGTTCCTAACTGTCAGGGTAGTTAAACACTGAATGAATTGCCTAGAGAGGTGGAATCTCCATCTCTGAGATATTTAAGAGTAGGTTTGTTATAAGCTTTCCCAATCTGGACCTTACGTCCAGAAATCTGGGTGCCTGCATGACCCTCTAAGCTTAACTACCAGCTCAGATTTGATCTCGCTGCACACCACAAGAATTTCCAGGCTTGGCTCCCTCTGGTCTCCCCAAAACCTTCCTCGGGGAACCCCAAGACTCAGATGCTCTGAGTCTTACCACAAAGGGAAATAACCCACTTCCCTTCCCTCTCTCTCCCACCCAGACTTCCTCTCTGGGCTACTGAGAGTTACTGATGCAATCTCTTTACATCACAATACCACAAAGAGACAACCAAATACAAGGGAACAGAAATGATTCTATCTCTCTTCCCCCTCCACAATTCCCTGGTGCTGCAAAGCTATCCCCATAGATCTAACACAAGAATTCCCCCTCTCCTCCGTTCCTTAGCCTACCAGAGAAAAAAACCTCAAACAGGTTTTAAAAAGAAAGCTTTATATAAAAAAAGAAAGAAAAAGACATAAAAATATGAATAAACAGACGTATTCAAAAAGAGATACAATTTAACCATTCCAGCAAACTCCACACATGTAAGTACAAAAAAAACAATACAGCCTATGTTTTTTCTACCTTTGTACTTACAAACTTGAACTCGAAGATTAGAAGCTTGAAGATAGAAAGAAAGAAAAATCCCCTCTCATAGCTGAGACCAGACAAAGACAAAACCCAAAAATTCCCTCCCCTGAGCTTTGAAAATCCGCGTTTCCTGATTGGTCCTCTGGTCAGGTGTGTGGTTCCCTTTGTTAATCCTTTACAGGTAAAAGAAACATTAACCCTTAGCTATCTGTTTATGACAAGGTTAGATAAATGTCTATCAGGGATGGTCTAGACAGTATTTGGTCCTGCCATGAGGGCAGGGGACTGGATTCAATGACCTCTCGAGGTCCCTTCCAGTCCTGGAGTCTATGAATCTATGAAATTGGGGCGGGGGAAATCATGACAAATGTCAAGATTGTGTCATTTAAAAAATATTGATTAATTTCATTTTTTGAAAAACAATTTGTTACAAATTCTTTATTAAAATATTATGTTTCTCACTTCAAGTTTATCATTTTCCATTTTGACAAATGTTTCAAAAAATCCCACCAGGTGAAGCCAAAAAATTAATCTCTGAAAAACAATTTCAGCGTTTAAGAGTTTTTTTTTGAAGCTATCTTATTTCAAAAATGGAAAAACCATAAAGGAAGATTTTTGATAATTTCAATCGAAATGTTGCGGTGGAAAAAATTATCCAGGTTGAAAGACAGGCACTTTTCCACAAGAAAACCTTCTGTTCAAAAGGATGTTGCCCAGAGCTTGTTTGGTCATTTACACCTACACAAAATGAGCATGGGACGCTACCACACCAGTGCTAGGGCTTAACAGCCACTTTGGGCGGGTGGCAGGGATAACAGCAGCCATGTGGCAGAGGTGGCAGACCAAGGTGAGACATTTCTTACCATCCTTAGCTCACTTAAGGCACTGGCGGCCCTCAGATAAGATTTTTTAAGAGTCTTTTAAAAACTTTATATGAAGAAAATAAGATGAGCCCAGGTATGGTAACCAACGTGGATTGCAAGCAAACATTCTGTCAGGAACCAGGACCTGCAGCAGAGCTAGTGTCCAGGCAGTCTCATCAATACAGCTGCCCAATTAGCCTTGCAACCTGACTGGCTGCTGAGACCAGCTTCTGGCTCATACATCAGCAACAGCAGCAGCTTGCTGGCTTCTCAATGCTTATGCCCATCACTGTGCGCGCACCACCTTGTTCCTGCCACTCTTGCCTTGCACCTAGTCTTGCCTCAGTCCCATCTCTCTGCCTTGAGCCTTTCCTTACCTGATCCCCTGCTTACCCCAGTTCCTGACCTTCGGTTCTGACCCCTGGCTCAGGCTCCTGATTCCAGATTCCAGCTTGACCCCCTGACTCTGGTATCCCATTCCTGACCTCCGGTTTTGACCCTGGCTCTGGTGACTGACTATGGCTCTGATTCTGGCCACTAGGCTTGCTGCCCAGCCTCATCCTGGTTGGCTGACACAGTCACCCTTTCCAGACCAAGAAACAACAATGCTGGGCACCAGTATTAGAACCTCTATCATCCACCCTCTACACCAGAGAAGGAAGTTACAGATTAGAGCTATTGCTGCATTGAGCGAGACAGTCCTGAGAGAACAGTGAAGCAACTGGTAATGAAATTCCCGCCCAGACGGCATTGCTATAATCACTCTGCAGACACACAGCTCCAAGGATTTCATTTTTTGTTCCCAGCGATTGCTCTTGCAGTGAAAATATTGAAACAAAATAATTCTTCACCTCGACTCTATTACTGTAAGCAGAGGAGTAGGCAGAGAATGCAATCTCTGAATGATGGCACCCAAAATACCATTCTGCTTACATTTTAAATCACCTTTGATCTCCACATCGGCATGTGGGGAAGCATATGAAGGGGAGGGGAATAAGCCAGGTTGGGGAAGGCTAGATGGACTGACCAGGCACATATATGGGCTATACCTGCCTGTAGGAGCCTCAAAGGCAAGACTGTGGCTTGAGTTACAGCCAACTAAAGTCACTTGGCTTCTAAAGAGGGCATTCACCTGAGAGCTTCATGTGCTTTAACCAGTATATTATTAATTTCACTCCTTTAGTTAATTCACCTGAACTTGCCATATTGACGAGCTCTAAGATGCACAGCAGATGACAGGTAGGGGACAGGGATATATAACATACAAGCAAATGAAGATAGTAAAGGTTTGGCACAGCTTGGTTAGTCACATGTGTTAGTGTTGGCTTCAGTCTGGCCAGCTGCAGTCATTGAAGAAATCAGGAGATGGCCCAACCTCCTCCCTCTCCACAAAAAGTCAAGAGAGATGATTTTTAAGCTGGAAATTTAAAGAATACACTGTGGGTTCTTTTCCTTTTCCTTCTGGTGTCTGAGCTGGGTAGGGTGCACTAGGGCCATCGTTTCCAGTCCCCCCCAACCATGCTGGCTAGAAGCTTACCTTTTATTTAAGGAAAGCTGAGCACTCTTATGCAATGTCCTGCTTCCAGGAGCTGGGGCTTTAAGCAAAAAGTTGGCAACACTGAATTGGGGATAGAGGTACAGTGAAGGATGGGTGTGGGGTAGCAATTGAAAGGGAGTGGGAATAAGGAGGAAGGGGAAGCTCTTCACTGGCCTGGCCATAAGGATTTGATAGCCACCACATGGAGAGCAGTGTCTTAAGATTAACTCTTAGAGCTGGTCAGAACATTTCCCCACAAAAGATTTCAATTATTTTCTTCCATTTTCTTTGGCTGCTTGGGGGGTCCCAGAAAGACCAAAAAGAGAAAAGTTTTGATTTTCAGCAACCCAAAGTTAGAAATGTAAACTGAAAAATCTGGTTTCTCAGTTGTTGAACACACAAACTGTTGGGGATAGGGGGGAGTTTTAAAGTTTCTATGAAAACCTGAACATCTGCACCGAAAGGACAACTTTTCATCACAATTTCTGCTGTGTGCCAAAAGCTATTTTAACTAAAGAAACAAAAAACCAAAGTTTAATTAAAGCTCAAACCAAAAGGCAGCCAAATTTCACAAACATGATTCACAGGAGGTGATTTGGCTAGCTCTAGCAGCAGCTGAATGCCAGCACTCAGTCAGCAGAGGCTGAACTACCCACAACAGGACATACATTATCATCTGGGGAAATGGTTAGGTATAAATTGTAACTGTTCAACAAGAGGCTGGAAATGTGACCAGGCCCTTGGCTGTGCCAGCCCCTGCTTTTACTCACTTGCCATTAAAACAGTTCAGCACAAGCTTTGCAGCAAGTAATTAAACCTCCACTTAGCACTTGGGTAGACAATGGAAAGCCACGTTGCAGACGGGATTCCTTGTGAACGCCATACATCTTAAAGGAAGCAATGGTGCAAGGTCCCACACCACAATGTCCTCCAGATGCAGAGGGAAGAGAATTATACTGGGAGTGCAGCCAGAAAGGGAGTCTTCCAACTGCAAGAGGCTTACACAGACTGGAAGGCGTTAGGAGGCTGAATAGTAATGATGACAAATAAACAGATCTGTAAAGAGACTCTCCCACAATTCCAAAGCAGGGGTAAATGCAGCAGAATGATGTCAATAAGAGGAAGGCATATGAGTTTAGCACAGCGTGGAGTCCATTTATGGACTGCATGGAAATGTCTAGCTAAGGAATTAGCTCTGCTATTTCCTTCAGCTCCCACGGAGAATCCAGCGGCCATATGGATATATATATATAAAAAAACCAACACAACAAAAAGCAAAACACCGACTCACCCACAGCACAGAGCTTAGTGTAAACAAGTGCTTGCTGATTGGGTAGGGTTTGCTCTCTCTCTCTCTTTACTTCTCCTTATCTCAGGGCTGGTCTACACTACAGGGGAAAATCGATCTTAGATACGCAACTTCAGCTACGTGAATAACGTAGCTGAAGTTGAATATCTAAGATCGGATTACTCACCTGTCCTCACCGCACGGGATCGATGTCCGCGGCTCCCCCTGTCGATTCCGGAACTCCATTGGGGTTGGTGGAGTTCTGGAATCGATATAAGCGCACTCGGGGATCGATATATCGCGTCTAGATGAGATGCGATATATCGATCCCCGATCAATCGATTGTAACCCTCCGATACGGCAGGTAGTGTAGACGTAGCCTCAGGCATCAATGAACCATCTCCAGATTGAGCTAATGATTTTGAAGATCAAGTAGTTTGTCTAAAATAAATGTCTTCCGGAACTGTGGCTTTACCATCTGGTGAAGAGGTGGGGGAGAGACCAGAAATATGAGGTGAAAATTCTGAATGAGTATTTCCAAGAATACAGGTTCCCGGTGGTACAATCAGCCTCTGTCAAACAGGCAGCTAAGACTGTTTCAATTACATGTTAACAGGAGCTAAGGTCACATTCAGATCTGTTTGCAAGTCTGCAGGCTCCTGTGCTTGTACAATAGAGCTTCCCAGTTGGTTCCCCAATGGAGTGGTCAGTTGCAGGAGGATTGTTCGGGGCCTGCAGAGAGTTAGGAGACAGGAGGTCTCATTGCATACACCAGTTGTACACTACTGACGTCAATGGAGTTACTTCAGTTACACCAATGCGAAAGGAGAATCAGGCCCAGAAATTCCAAGAATGTTTCTATATAGTGCAGCTTGGGGGTGACGATCACAAAAAAAGGAGGCCAGTCAGTTACAAACAGAAAGCAGAGGGTTCCCACCCTACTGTCACTAACCCCAGTGCATCCCCAGTGAATCCAGTCCTTGAATGGAGACGCTATGGCAGGTGGTCTCTGGGGCTGAAGGCCCCCTGCACTGCTCCCCATATGAGTTTCCTGTCTCCCACCATGGCCAGTAGCTCCAAGGTCAGAACAGACATGCAGGGCCAGATGCTTAGCTGTGATGTGGTCCTGGTCCATGACTAAGACCCCCAGGGACTACCATAGTACAAATAAATAAGGGCAGTTTTGGACCATTCCTCTAGTGCACAGTGGCCCGAAAACCAGCTCAGCTGGCCCTGGGAAGAATGCTGTATCATCTAGGGCAGGGCTTTCTAGGTTATCTCTTGTGATGAACTAGGAATGTTCTTAATGTTTTCTCTGAATACTGTGTTGGTGCCTCAGTGTCCCCATGGCATTTCTTAATATCTGGCAGAGCAAAGGGCCAGTGCACCTAAATGCCTGACACTCTGTCTCCTAGCAACTGATGGCCTGGGCCCCTCCTCTGCAAAGGTGCCAGCTGAAGGTGTTGGAGACAAAGGGATCAAGTGACCTCTTGGCCTGGGAAAGGAACGGAGCAGAGAGGAGGGGCTGGAGGGGGTTGTTAGTCTGGAGCTGGCTGGGGACGAGGAGTGAGAGCAGATGTGAGGGTCTGGCTTACTGCCCCCCAGAATGGCCCTGGCCGAGGGGTCTGGTTCGCTGTATACTGTATTCTACAAGCCTCTGTTAAGACCCTGTTCCTGTCATCGAATAACCTCTGTTTTACTGGCTGGCTGAGAGTCATTTCTGATTGCGAAGGGGGGGGGGTGCAGGACCCTATGGCTTTCCCAGGACCCTGCTGGGGCAGGCTCGCTGTGGGAAGCGCACGGAGGGGCAGAGGATGCTGAATGCTTCAAGGAGAGACCCAGGAGGTGAAGACGTGTGAGCTTCTTGCCCTGAACAAGTCTGCTCCAAGGGAGAGGAGGCTCCCCAAAGCCCTGACTGGTTTTGTGGGGAGCAGTTCCAGAGCATCACCCGGGGACTCCGTGACACCTCTGTCACTGGGGTCAGTTCAGGGAGTTGTGGCTTGGGAAAGGGGGTGCGTCTGGGGCATCCCTGTGCCCAGCGATTGCTGGTGCTGTAACGGCTGCTTGGGGCTCTTGGCAGCTGGCACAACTTAGAGCTCCCTTCATGGGGGCCTGGCCTGGCCTAGACTGGGTCACCATCACAGGAGCGCAATAGAAGATCCCTTAATCAAAAATTCAATGTCAAATTTTGATTTTTTTGTTGAAAAAAGACCCTCCCCAATTTCAGTTTTTTATGGGGGGAAAAAAGAGAGGAAACCAGGCATTTCCCCTGGCAAGTTTCACTTCATCAAGCCTCTGTGCACCACCCCAATTTTCCACAGGACAGAAACATTTCCACCAGCCTTAAGGAGGTGCGTCTGTCACTGCTGTGTGGGCAGAGCTGCTGCTGGCTGAACCCTGGCTTTCATATACACTTGTCACTTCTGCTGCTGAGCAATGAGCCAGCCTGGATTGGATGCATCACTTCAGTGGGGGGTGCAAATTGGCTTGTTTCTCCCACAGGAAGTGCATGGAGCTGTCTCAGCACACTATTTCTAGTGCCTTTCTCAGGTTCTCGCCAAGGAAATGTCACGCTGGCAAATGGTGCACTAGCCCTGGTGAGTGCACTCCCCAGCACTAGTGAAATGTGCGCAAGGCCAGCGTCTCAGCACCATCTCACCAATGCACCCCAGTGCTACGTGGGAGATCAGAACCTCCCTTGCTGTCTCTCCTGCTAGCTATTGCCCATGACACTGGAGCTTTTTATGATGTAGAAACTTACACCTAGGAATTGGGCTGAGTCTACATAGGATACCGAGCAGCCGCCAAAAGCTTTGTCCTGTCCAGGTTGGGCAACCCGGTGAGTTAGAAAGGAATGCCATTGTGTCTCGATCCCCTGCCACAGGCAGTGCCCTAGATTTGCTGGCAGTCTTCTCGTTTCCCTGGTACCTACAGTAACTCCTCACTTAAAGTCGTCCCGGTTAACATTGTTTTGTTGTTACCTTGCTGATCAGTTAGAGAACATGCTTGTTTAAAGTTGCACAATGCTCCCTTATAATGTTGTTTGACAGCTACCTGCTTTGTCCACTGCTTGCAGGAAGAGCAGCTCGTTGGAACTAGCTGGTGGGGGCCAGCAGCCCCTCTATCAGCTCCCCCCTCCCCCCACTGCCTGTGCTGCTCCTGCCCTCTGCCTTGGAGCTGCTCCTGAGAGCATCCTGCTTGCTGTGCCGGGGGGGGGCAGGGAGGGAAGAGGGAGATTAATGTCAGGGTGTCCCCCTCTCCCCTCCTCCTGCCCCCCACTTACCCCATCTCCATTGAGCGGGGGGGGGAGGGGGACACAACAGGGCTCAGGATGGAGGGAGCGTGCTGGCAGCAGCTGCTGTCTCAACTTTCTGATCTACTTAAAAAGGCAGTGTACTTAGAGTGGGATCAGCGTACTTAAAGGGGCAATGCGTCTCTCTCTCTCACACACACAGGGTGTGTGTCTCTGTCTCTATCTGCCATGCTGTCTCCCCTCCCTTCATTTGTGCTGCCCTGTAAAGTGTGAGGCTACATTAACATCAATGTGTTTGTAGATTGCCACGTATTCGCAGGGGCGAAAGGAAATGCAGGCCTGTTATTTACCAGGCTGCACGTGGCAACAGACTATATAGGTAAGAGATGCAAGGAGAGTATGGGTCACGAGGCAGACTGCAGACACACACACACACAACTAAAATCAATCAATTTAAAATTTTATTGGGGATAGTTACAAGGGGTAAGAGAGCAGCTTATGATTAGCTAATAGAGTTAACAAAACCTAAAACACACAATGCCTAAAATATCTACTAACAATATTTACAAACAAAATGCAGCATTTAGTAATAACTGATACTTACAAATACAAACCAACACATCACGACCGGCAAACGTAGAAGCTCTATTTGAAACACGTGAGCTGAGAGAGAGGCTTCGAGGTGATCAGGCTCGGTTACGGCATACACGGCATACACGGGATACACGGGACTCGTTTCTTCCTCTCCCTGCCTGCACATGGCAGGGCAACCCCTAAAGTACTCACTATGACATCACAGAAGTGTCATAGGGGACGGGGCCCAAAACCTGTGTGTGTTCGCCTCTGATTGGCACAAGCAATGTTTACACCAAATAGGGGAGCAGGTGCCAAAAGGTCTGGCTTCGCCCCCAAAAGGTGAGGTAATGCATATTGTTGTAGAATGGGTCCAATACTGAATGACAAAAGAAGAGGCCAGGGCAATACCGGTCTGGCAAGTGATACAGGATGCAGACAGGAACCCATTTCAACAGTGTTAACCCTTGAGGGCTCAGCGGAGAGCTAGTTCATCATTTAGCAGTAAGCCATTCCCTGGGAAATATCCCACCCTCTGACTCCACCACCTCAACCAAGCTTCACAGTCATCATTCCCGTGTACAGTATTAAATTGTTTGTTTAAAACTTATACTGTGTGTATATATATATATATATATAGTCTTTTATCAGGTGAAAAAATTTTCCTTGAAACCTAACCCCCCTATTTACATTAATTCTTATGGGGAAATTGGATTCACTTAACATCATTTCACTTGAAGTCACATTTTTCAGGAACATAACTACGATGTTAAGCAAGGAGTTACTGTATTTCTGAATCGCTCATCATATCACCCTTTGTCACAGGGGCTAATATTCTTAATATCCTCTCTGTGCAGTGTACTCACTTCCACAGGGATTCCTTAGCTATGTGTGCAAACACCTCCGCACAATACGTCAGGCTTAAACATCTACATGAACGCACTCGTCATGTGTCACAATGCTGCAACTCCCCCAATTCCCCCGATGGCTTAATGTGCCCAGAAGATCCTGCTCCCTTACATGGCTTCACACCATTTGTAAATCTCAACATGGTTCAGGCTGTTAGCCACTTGACATGTCTTTCACACCCCTAGGCGCATGGAGACACATGTCAGAGACTATCCTATTAACAGGGTGTAAATACATGTCAAAGGCTTGTCTCTGCCCCTTTATTTCACAAGAATATGCACTAAAAATGCCCTTCAGAGTTCACCCAAATGAAGCATCAGGACAGAGCCCTGCTGAGATGCACCGCTGGGCTCCAGGAGGTACATGGAATTGTAACCTTAAGAGTTTGGGAGGGGGGCAAGGCAGCAGTATGATGAGGGTGACAAAAGTGCCAGAGAAAGAGCATTTGTTCTATTGCTTGTTTTATATTGTACAGAGATTCTTCTACCGTTTTCAAGAGATGGGAGCAGAGTGGACCCCCTACCCCAGTCTGAAGCTCCCTGTGATGTAAGGCCCCAATTCAGTTGTTTATCCCTACTCAGAAAGGCACTGCTATGCTTAAGCGGTTTGCTCTACAGGGATGGATTTAAGTCAGTTCTTAAATGTTTTGCTGAATTTGGGGCTAGAAGAGTTCAGACTGGAAGTAGAGGGGGATATGTTCATGGAACTCACAGAGACGTTAGATAATAAAACATAAAACAACCTTGCTGGACGGTGACAATGTAACACTGTGCTATTTCTTATAATTCACCGGAACCCCCAAAACAGAGCGAGACAAAACAGGCTGCTTCTTAAAATAGTGTGACACAATTCACCTCACCTTCTTTTAATCTAGGTAGTCTGCAGACTGCCTCTGATCATACACTTCCCTACAGAGTCCCCTGCCTACAAGCAGGACCAGGAAAAAAAACCCTGCATTTTAAGTAGTTTTCAATATATCACACAGGAGGACACTAACAAATCTGCTGTATTCTGGGTTTTGTTCCTGGTCCTGGATTCCACCTATGTGACCCAAAGATCTGTCTGGACGAGTGGAACCAGAACATGTAATCCAAGCAGCCTCAGCCTTTCAGGTAGTTCTGATATGATTTCAGAGAATTCTGCTGGAGCAACCAGGACACAAAAGCATTCAGAACAGGGAGTGAAAGGGAAGAAATATCCAAATTCACTCCTACTTTGTTCGCATTTATACACACTGGGCCCTATTGTGGGAGGTCAGTGAGAACAGAATTTGGCCAACTAATTAAAAAAATATATCATTAAAATCTCCAGAGTATAAGCAATATGTCGAATCCTTATTGATTTGTATATGGTGCAGTAATATAAGCCAGGTCACACTATATAATGCAAGAAGAAAATGGCATACAGATTAAAACTAAGGAGTAATAATTAGGATTTCTGACTTACATCATAATACAGGATAAAAATGTACAAACATTCTATATTCAGTTATTCTTAATCAGGTTTATCGGATTCCTTTCCAGCTGAGGGCAGAAAAATAGACCAAAAAAAAAAAAAAGACTCCAGATTCAGTTCAGTTTGTTACAATCTGCAAAATGGTTCTTTTTATAAAGCTACCAGATGTGCTTCAAATCAGGCCATTTTCAAACAAAAAATATTTGCATTATAGGCCTGTGGCAATTCCCATGTTTGCATGTGTCTGATGCAAAGAGTAAATGACACTGAAATGTGCTGAGAAGCTAACATGAAATCAGCCAATCCAAACTTGTGACAGCACTCCCATTCAATGCCATGGAAAGCTGTTCACCAGTTGTGTGCAACAGAGACCTGTGGCTACACAGAGAAGGAGTAAAGTCCTAGCGGACAATTTTCAAAGCTGAAGAAGGGACTTGGAGCCAAATATTCAAAGGTATTTAGGCTCCTAAATACCTTTGAAAATCTTCCCCTTGGATACTCAGTTCCCACTGATTTTAATTCAGTGCATGGGAACTGTCTACCAAATGAAAAGGCTAATTAGAGACAAAGGATGATGTTGTGACTGAGGCACTGGGCTGGGACTCAGGAGACCTGGGTTCAGTTCTGGGCACTGTCACAAATTTGGGGGCTGATTTTCAAAGGCATAAATGGGAGCTCAGATGATAGTCCAGAGGGAGTTGGTGTCTTTGAAAATTCCCCTCTCTTATTACAGCAGAGTCTAGAGGACACAGTCAGGAACGAACACCCCACTGTGCTAGGCGCCGTACACAGACAATGAAAAGACAAGTCCCTGGGGTCCTACCTTTGGAGGAACCTTGGCTAAATCATCAAGGGTGGGCTATTCAAATCAGCCTAAGGGAGTTAGGTGCAAATCCATTGACACGTATTGAAAGTTGGGTATCTAAGGGTACAGCTCCACAGCAGCTGGGAGCTTGCTTCCCAGAGCGGGTGGTAGACGAACACGCGCCAGCTCACCTCGAGCTAGTGAGCTAAAAATAGCAGCGTATCTGTGGCGACCCAGGTGGTGGCTGGGACTACCCACCCAAGTAAAAAGCCAAGGGGTCTGGCAGGTTTGTACATGGGTGGTTAGCCCAACTGCTACCTATACTATTGCAGCCACAGTGCTATGGTTAGTGCTAAATCGAACAGAGCGAACCAACCTACCTTTAGGTTCCTCAGAAAATTCCAGCCTCAGTGCTCAGTTCCCCATCAGTCATAACGGGGATAACATACTTTCCTTGTCCCCACTCTTTGCCTGTCATGTCTCTTTGTCTGTACAGTGCCTAGCACAACGGGGACCTGAGCTTAGCTGGGGGCTGTGGGTGCTACCTTGATTCAAATGGGGAACAATCAGGAGATTTACCCACGGTGAGCACGTTTTCCAAACAGCAGAAGGTAAAAATAAATAAGAAAAGAAAATGAAGCTCCAGGGAAAAATCTATCCGAGCTGACAAGCAGCCCTTTGAATGCGAATGCGAGCTCCAGCACTGCTCATTACAGGGAAAACCAGACACAAACAGCACTGTTTGCCCAATAGATGAAGAGAATGACAGGCAGCTCAGGGGAGATGAAAGGCGCAGACAGGAAACTTTCGCTGCAGCCTATGGATGGTTGAGGGGAGCAGGGTATCAGGGAACAGCTCTACTGCTACTGGCTCATAACCAAAACCAGCATTAAACAAAACCCTCTGTAGGCAGGGCAGCACCTGGGCAGGCCACTGTCTTAAACCAAAAGGGCTTGGCATTGGGGCCGCTGTTCAGCAGCCCAAACCAGGCCTGATCACCGTGAGGCATCTCCAATGTCAGGAGCAGCCATGTGTCACACTGTACAGCAAAAAGGGAGATGCTTGGGCTGTGCTATCTGAGTGAGTGAAGGAGGGAGAAGATGAGCCAGGCAGGGCTGGGGAATGCTGGAACAAAGGGGTAGCTTACCGGGTGCCTAGGCCTAGGGAGGAACCCTGTCTCCTAATACCAGCCCAAAGGGGCAGCCAGTGAAACAGAAAGGCAGCACATTCACAGCTGATACAAGGGAATACTGTTAACATAATGCCTCACTAACCTGTGGAACTCGCTGCCACACAACAGAACTCAGGCAAAGAGCTTAGCAGGATGTGAAATAGCATTACACATGTACATGGATAATGAGAATGCTACACCCCCTCCTCCCCAGGTTACCTTAGATACGGAAAAGGAGGCTATAGACTCTGCTGCTTTGGAGCATGAGCTACCCGATGGGGGGACAGGAAGAAACATTCACTATTCCATAATTGAGTATTGCTGGGTTTTACCTCTTCCTCTGATGCAGCTGGTGTTGGCCACTGTCACAGACAGGAGACAGGATTACAAGGATCTTGGCTCTGATCCAATTTGGCAGGTTCTATGTTCCTCTGAGCCTGACCCAAGGGATAGTTCTGGCTTCACGTCTTGCTGGGGAAGGGTGTGGTGGAAGCCTCTGAGATGCCATCACTCTGCATTGGAAAGCAAGTGCTCCATGGGCATGTTGGAGGGCAGCATCCCCAGCCACCCTAAAACAGCCTTTCTCTCAAAGCCCCCACACAACTCCTGTCTGATGGAGCGATGAGACGGTGAGGGGGACAGCATCAGATCTCATAGCTCCCCCGTCGCAGAGTCCGCCTGCCCTCCCTCCCTAGCCAGGTGCTGCCCCCTCCCTCCTTGGCCCTGGTCCAGCCTTCACTCTCCAAATACAAGAGGAGGCTTGACATGCCCAACTATCCTGTCTGTACTTCCAAAGAGCACTAGACTTCGCCTTCAATCTCAGCAATCTCACTTTGCGGAGGATCCTGGAATCAGACGACAGAGGCCTTGCAAGCTGGGGTTTGTTTCAAAGGGAGGGAGCTGCTCTCAGACAGTTTGTTTGGGGCAGATCCCAGGTGGGGTGTCATATGCTGTCAACATCTGGCAGCTGCAACAGGGACATCTGGGGCCAACTTTGTAGCTGCCCTTTGCTCTGGCTGTGCCATAAGAAGGGTCTCCATGAATAGCACCAGCACAGAGAGCCAAGTGCAGAACCAACTCTCCCAGCCTCAGGTCCTCCTTGGGGGATAGGGGGTGGGCTGGAGGAGGTGTGGCTGGGGTGGCCCTGCCAATTCTCTTGCAGCCACAACTTCCATAGAAGCCATCGCAGCAAGGGGCTCTGGAGAGGAGGGTGATCAGGGATGCCCAGCGCTGTGCCAGGGTCCAATCCGCCCCTAAGGCTGCCAACCCTCCAGGATTGTCCAGGAGCCTCCAGCAATAAAGATTAACCTTAAATTAAAGAAACCAGAATTGGCCAACCAAAATTGGGAATCCTATGCCCCCAACCCCCCCAGAATCGACCTGTGCTCAGCCCCTCAACTGGCTTTGCCTCCTGGAGAGAAAAAGAGGGAGATTCTGGTCTCAGTTCCCCAGGTGTAAATCCAGGGTGACTCCACTGTCGTGAATGGGGTTTACACGGGGGTGGGGGGAGCCAGCAGCAGAATCTGCCCCACACTCCCCAGGATTGCGCTGGGGCGGGGGCGGGGCGGAGGGGAGGCTAGATATCCAGTGCAGGGCCAGCCGGCGGGACCCGCGGCCCCGGGCAGGCAGGAGGGAGGGGGCGGAGCGAGAGGCCGACGCGGGCGGGGCTGGGGAGGGCGATGCAGGAGCGGCGTGGCGGGGACCAGCCGCGCAGTGCCAGAGATGATGCCAGGCGCGCAGGCAGCGCGCTGACCGCCCGCGCCCGCCGCTGCTGCCCGGCAGGAGGTAAGAGCGAGGGGCGGTCCGAGCCCGGGGTCTGTGCTGGGCACAGGCGGGGAGAGCCGGGCAGGACGCCTGGCTCCGGTCCCCAGCTGTGCCACTGAGGGACGGGGCTCCCTGGCAGGTGCCCCGGGCGCTGCTTTCAGCCCCTGGCTCCAGCCGCGCCCGGGGCTTCCCTTCGCAGCCCGCGGCTTTGCTCCGCGCCTCCCCAGGCTCCGGGTTGCGCGCTTGGAAAGGCGCTGGAGTTATCCCCTGGCGGGCCAGGCTTTGCAGGGGGCCGGCTGCGACCCCCCCGGGAACAGAGAACGGGGCTGGTGTCCGATCGGCTGTCAAGGCTTGGAGGACGGGGGCAGAGTAGATAGATCCGCTCGCCCACTCCTCCCCTGCCTGAAGTGAGGCGTTACAGCTGACTTGTGCCAGAGGTTGCCCCGGCCCTGCCCCCTGCTATTTGGTCCTGCTGGGGCCGCCCAGGGGTGGGTTACCCACAGCACAACACCCCCTTGCCACTCTCGATGAGATCTGACAAGGGCAGCACCATTGATGGTCCATGGACCCAGGGGATGGACTCTTGCCAGGACAGCTAGCCAGGCAGCTCTGCTTCCAAGGGACAGGCAGAGGCGGGCTGGGTGGAATAGACCAAGACTTTTGCAAGCTGTTTAATAGGAGATGAAGAGACAGAAGTGGCCACAGGATGCCACTGAGCTGGGATGACAAGCCATGTGATTGGCCATGGTGCCATCTGAGGGTGTTCGCAGGAGGCTGGAGAAAGGGACCGCTATCTGGTCAGGTAGGGGGTGGGTGGGACTGGGGGATCTTGGCTAGCTGGGGAAGGACTCTGTTCTTGGTACTCTTTAGGACAGTGGTCTCCAACCTTTTAGTCTGGCGGGCGCCAGTTGAAGGACCGTGCTGGCGGTGAAGTATCCGCTGAAATGCCATCGAATTTCTGCTGCATTCGGCGGCGGCGCCTCTCGGTGATGTCACTTGTCAGCAGCAAGCGGCGTCATCGAGAGGCATCGCCGCCAAAATGCAGCAGAAATTCAGTGGCATTTCGGCGGATGCTCTACCGCCAGCCAGGACACGGGCGCATTTAGATGCCCCCGCAGGCGCCATGGTGCCCGTGGGCACCGCGTTGGGGACCCCTGCTTTAGGACATGGGTGGGCAAACTTTCTGGCCCAAGGGCCACATCTGGGTATGGAAATTGCATGGCAGGCCATGAATGCTCATGAAATTGGGCTTGGGGTGTGGGAGGAGGTGCGGGCTCTTGAGTGGGGCCAGAAATGAGGAGTTGAGGGTGCGGGAGGGGACTCTAGGCTGGGCCAGGGGGTTGGGATGCAGGGGGGGTGAGGGCTCTGGCTTGGGTTGGGGGCTCTGGGGTGGGGCTGAGGGTGCAGGAGGGTGCTCCAGGCTAGGACCAAGGGGTTAGGAGGGCTGGAGGGGGATTAGGGCTGGGGCAGGGGGTTGGAGCATGGAAGAGGGTTGGGGTCCCCCCTTCGGCTCCTACACGGAGGCGCAGCCAGGCAGCTCTGCATGCTGCCCCATATGCAGGCACCATCGCTGCAGTTCCCACTGGCTGTGATACCCGGCCAATGGGAGCTGTGGGGGCGGGGGCAGTGCGTGGAGCCCCTAGCTGTCCCTACCTATAGGAGCTGGAGGGGGGACATGCTGCTGCTTCCGGGAGCCATGTGGAACCACGGCATGTGTGGAGTGGGGCAAGCCCCTGACCCGCTCCCTGGCTGGAGTGTCGGAGCAGGGCAAACCCCAATCCAGCTCATCGACGGGAGCTTGAGGGCCAGATTAAAACGTCTGAAGGGCTGGATACGGCCCCAGGTCACAGTTTGCCCACCGTTGCTTTAAGACAAAGGCTCAGTGGCCTGGGGTACAAGGGGCCTTTAGGACTAGGGAGGCAGAAGACCTCATTCCAGGGAGTTGGAATGAACTAAGACCCAGGAAATGGGGGAATTAGCAGTTGGATGGGGGGAACACCAGGACACTGACCCTTTAAGGGCCTGGGACCACTTTTTCTGTTCTGCTACTGGAACATTTCCTGGGCCTTTGTTCATTCCAGTTCCCTGGAATGGGGTCTTCTGCCCCCTCTACTCTTAAAGGGCCAGTGTACACAATTACACTGGGTTACGTGGGATATGGCTGTACAGTATCTTTAGCAGGCTGGGCTAGGGTACAATTGCCATTAAAAATAGTACCCTGATGCTGTGAAAGCAAGAGAAAGAGCCCTGGTTCTGTCAGGGGCTCGGAGGGAGGGGTCAGGGTATTTACTATCCTTTGGGGGCAGAAGGCTCTGCAAAGATGGGAGAGGAGGGCATGCTCCTTCATTTTAAGGTAAGCCAAGAGTTTATTTGCTGCTGGGTCATGAGAGGAGCATTTGTGGGGAGGTGAGTGTTTGAGTCAATACTGCCTTTGCTATCCCCCATAATAGAATCACCAGTCCCATTTGGGCAGGCACTGTCTTTCAGCCGCCCGTCACAGCGCTGCGCAAAGGTGGGCAAGTGCCATTATCCCCACTGTACAGAGAGGAAAACTGAGGCGGGGGAAAGGAAGTGACTGTCCCCCAAAAAATCAGTGGCAAAGTCAGAGCTAGAACCCAGGAGTCTTGACAGCCTACCCAGTATTGAGGCCATTAGCCCACAGCGGCCCCCTCCTCTCCTTTTCTAAGTCTTTCTTCCTCCTACCCTTTCTCCTCCTTTCTCTGTATGCCTCCCTCTCCTCTGCCCCTGCTGGTTCTGAGGCACCTGTCCTGGTGCTGATCCTGTCCCACTCTCACTGATCCACCTGGCTCCTTGGACAGCCTGCTGCTGCATGCCCCTCTCCTGAACCAGTAATTGGCTGAACTGACTCCAATGACGCCTGTGCCAGAGCTGGAGAGGTCTCTGGCTGCAGCCCACTGTGGCAGCCAGGACCGGCACCAGGGTTTCTCGCGCCCTAGGCGCATGGCCATTTCGCCGCCCCCCGCACTGATCCCGTGGCTCTGGTGGAGCTGCCGCAGGCATGCCTGCAGGAGGTCCACTGGAGCCACAGGAGCAGCCGACCGTCCACAGGCATGACGGCGGCAGCTCCAACGGAGCCGCGGACCAACGGACCTTCCGCAGGCATGCCTGCGGCAGGTCAACCGGAGCTGCCTGCCGCCCCTCCCCCACCAGCAAAATGCCGTCCCCTCAATAATCCTGGCGCCCTGGGCGATTGCCTAGGCTGCCTAAACGGTAACGCCGGCCCTGGTGGCAGCACTGCCCTTTGCAGCTACATCCTGCTGAATCCAAGAGCTTTCCCCTCATTTTCTCTGATTGCTCCCCCACAGGGCCCTGGCGGGGCCCAGGGATTCATGCTGGGAGGAAGGGTACCTACTGATGCAGAGAGTAGGGCTATGCATCTTCCACGCCCAGCTCCCTGCTCTAGGAAATGGCCTGGGTTGGTTCATCCCTGCACTCTACTCCCACCCTGTTAGGCGCCCCTTAGCTGGCACAGGAAGATCAGGGACTCTTTCCCTTCCTGTCCTTTTGCTCTCTTCCTCTACTGGTCCCTCACTATGGCAGTCAGGACGCCTGGGCTCTGTTTCTAACTCTGCCATTCACTCAGTGGGCAGCCAAGGGCATGTCACGTCACCCCATGATGCCTCCAATGGGGACAATGGGGCCTCCTGGAGGCTCCGGTACCATGGTAAGGTACTCAGAGAGGTATCCCTCATGGAGACAGGGTCTGCCTGTGGCTCCAGATTCCCCTTCTCTCTGTTCATTTCTCTCCCGTCCCTCCCACTGCTCCATTCAGGCATAGCTGTGCTTGCTGTCAGAACCAAGTACAGGCACGGCCACACCCAACCTACTAAATCATTAATCAGACGTGGGTGGTGTGAAATACTTGGAAACCGCTTCACCCAAATCCCCTTGAAGCAGCATGTGGAAGGATGGGCTGGGGATTGAGGTGCTAGAGGGAGGCCTGGGCTTAATTCTCTGCTCTGCCACAGACTCCATGTGGGAGCTTGGGTGGGTCACTTAGTCTCGTTGGTGGGACAGATCAGTTTTGCCCCAAATGAGGTGCTAACTAGTATCTGGACCACTGGACTAGGGAGGGAGGAAGGGTACCTGTCTATTGAAAAAGATTTAAGCGGTTGGGGGTGTAGCTATAGCCACTGCCATGGGGAATGGGGGAACACATGAAATGTCTGGGCACATGCTGATACAGTTGCTTTCTGGAGTTCTGGCTGAGAGCTGTAAACCAGGCTCTGATTTTGCTAATAACCCTGCTCAGAAGAGTGTTTATGGGGCCAGGTGTGGCTCTCAGTTACTGCAATGTAAACACACAAGAATGCTATGGGCTCTGGATTTACACAGGTGTAAGGACAGTCAGAATCTGACCCATTCTAAGTAAATATAGAGGAGGATTAAATAGGGAGCCAGCTGCATCCTCTCCCTCACACGGCTGCACCGTGGAGTTACCATTTTATGGAGAAACTCCATTGCGGACAAGGGTGAAACCAGCATGAGCCCCTCCCGCCACATGAGATGAGAATGTTACACCAGAGAGTGACAGGGCCACACCCCTTCACCTCTCCACCCCCAGGACGATAGCTATTGCTGGTGCCCAACTCTTCCTGGGTGTTCTGGGCTGTGACCATATCCCCCCTCAGTTGAGATCTCTGTAAATTCGTGCCGGTCAGTGCCCACTTGTTGTGCTAGGGCTATACATACAATGGAAGCACCCACAGCTGTAGCAAGCTCCTGCTCTGCCAGTTTAATTGGCTTTTTTCATGCAGGGGGATCACACTGAGCACACATAAGGAGGTCTGGTTTTTAGCACTGGCCATCCTGTCTTTGCAAGTTTCTCGCTCCAGCTGATCTCGTCTCCCCCAGTCTCAAATTCATTCATCTCAGCCTTTTTAAAAACCAGAAGCGCCTGAACATGGACCCAGTGCCTTTGTATGAGAGCTAATTGCGCAGGGCGAAAAGCTCCATGTTCAAATCATCAGCTCTGGAGCCCTCGTTGGGAAATTTCTTCCCACTCCACACATTCCTGGCATGAACACACTGGAGCTGGCTGAAGTTTCTTGGATTAAACTTTTTGCCACCTCACCCCACCCCCCCTCAAAAAAAGAGCCAGTTCAGGTTGACTGAAACATTTCGCAGATTTATATCAAATTTGCTGAATTGTTGGACCAAAAAACAAAAAAAATCCCCATAGTACCTGAACATTTTGATTTTTCAACTCATAACAATTTTGTTTTGAATTTTACTTTGATTTTGGGGTTTTTTAAAGTTAAAAAACCTCAAAAACTGCATGAAACTTTGTGTGTGTTGGTTTGAATGAAGTGTTTTGTTTGACCCCAAACAAATGTTCTTTCAATGTTTTGGTGCCGCCAGTGAATTGAAGAAAATCAGTTACTTGCATAGCTCTAGCACCAACTGACATTTCGAAGGAACATCTGCACATACCAAACTGCCCTCATGCACAGGCACTGACTTTTGTTTTTGCTGGTGGGTGCTCTTCTCTGCCCCCTCTCTTCCCTCCCCCCGACATGCTAGAGGTGAGCAGGATCTCGAGGGGAAGAGGTTGAGCGGGGGCTGGGCTTCCGGGCAGAGCTCGGGGGGAGAGGTGGAGTAGAGGCTGAGTGGGAAGCACAGCACCCACGCAGTCAGCACCTATGCCATGGTGGGTCACTGTAAGGGATCAAATCCAGGACCTCAAGTGCTAAAACTGTGAGCCTTTAGCATGTGAGCTAAAGGAGTAGCTCCTTTAGTGAATACATATCCTAGACTTTTATCCTTAGTGCACCAGCCACTAGCGAAGGACTCATCACTCACTGAAGAGCAGGTTACAGGTGCATGCCACAAACAAACATGGGACATGCTCACATTCATGTCTAGGCCTTTCTGTCTCAGAGAGATTTGTACCAGTGTAGCTACTTCACTGATGCATTCCTGCAAACCCAGTGTAAACGTGCTGTGCCATTATGAAAAGGGACTCACTCTGGTTTCAAACAGCTTCATTGGTGTGGCTACACCTGTACAGTTATCCACAGTATAGACCACGGTGGCCAAACTCACAGGCCGTATGAACTGCATATGACAATCATCAGAAGTTCGAGTAGTGGAGCACACCCGCCAGGAGTCGGGGCTCCAGCTCCACTCCTGCTGAAGCCTCAAGCCCTGGCAGGTGCGTCCTGTAGGGCTGAAGCTCCAAGACCTTCCTCCCCCCTAGACAGATGCCCCTACCCCACCATCCCACTGCAAGGCAGAGGTTCCAATCTCTCCTCCTCCCCCCTGGTCTGGTAGGTGGAGAATGGGGGAGGGGCAGGGGGCGGAGGAGGCTTGCAAGCCACACTTTAATGGTTAAAGTTTTCAGGTATCTAAAAGGGTGCCATAAGGAGGACGGAGAAAACTGGTTCACCTTAGCCTCTAAGGATAGACCAAGAAACAATGGGCTTAAACTGCAGCAAGAGAGGTTTAGGTTGGACATTAGGAAAAAGTTCCTGTCAGGGTGGTTAAACACTGGAATAAATTGCCTAGGGAGGTTGTGGAATCTCCATCTCTGGAGATATTTAAGAGTAGGTTAGATAAATGTCTATCCGGGATGATCTAGACAGTATTTGCTTCTGCCATGAGGGCAGGGGACTGGACTTGATGACCTCTCAAAGTACCTTCCAGGCCTAGAGTCTATGAATCTATAAGAGCTGAATGTGGCTTGCAAACCACAGTTAGGCCACCCCTGGTATAGCCAAAGCCACATCTGCCTTTTCTTCAACACGCACAGCCAGTGAGAGCGGCAGATACAGCCTTATGCTTTTCTGTGCTGATGCTGTTCCCCAGGTGCGGGCAGCAACACTCCAGATAGTCCTAGCACCTTCCCCAGGAAGAAACCTTGAGAGTTCATCAATTCCCTGAGGAGGGAGAGAAAACAATGGAGAGCTCTTGACTCTCTGCAGAACTGACAGACAGGACACCATACCTGCTGGGAACGAGATAAAGGTGGGAGACGTGCTGTTGCTGCAAACAAGTGCACTGGTACAAACGTTTGCAGAAAGGAGATAGAGGGGGCTTATGGGTTTGAAATAAGGATTACAGTTTGCAAAGCGTATCCTTGCAGGCTTCCCCCAGCTCCAGCGAAGAAGGACAAGTGGATACATTTTCTTTGCAGAAAGCATCCCACTTTAATAAGTATAGGAGATCAGCTTGTGAGAGTTCAAGCTTCTGGATTTAAATGCTAGCCCTGATTCAATCTCAAATGCCAAACCTTAATCCAGAAGCACCTGTGCATGTTTCCGAGTCCTACCTACACAGCATGGACACATTCCATTCTCATCATCACTCATCAGGTCTGGGGTTTATTTTAATCTCAAATAATTTCCCAGCCATCATGGCTGTGCAGAAACCCTTCCAAAGGAGCCTGGTGCAATGCTGTGTAGCCAGACAACCTCTGAGGTGTGAGCTGCCCTCTTTAGTGCAACCATTAACTCTGAAACCTAATGATCACTTTAACTAGCAACATGGTTGACTATTGCACTGCTGGTCCCTTTAGCAGAAACATCTCCCTACTCTGGGATTGGGTAGAGGGCCTCCATTTCGCCTCACTCCCACACACACCTGTCAGATCTCTTAGGGCAGTGCTTCTCAAGCTATCTGATGTGGGGGACCGGCAATTTTTTTTTTCAATGTGCCAGGGACCAGTGCCATATTATTATCCTATTTGACACTTTTATGAGGAAACTCGCCACAGACCAGCAGCCAATGGCTCGTGGACCCCATCACTTTGAGAAGCACTGTCTTAGGGGAATCAATCGCTGGGTCCTCACCCCTTCCGGTTAGATGATCCAATTTCCATACACAATGTTATACTTTCAGGCTAAGTGACCTGTTTTAGGGGCAGGGAAACCACACAAAACACAAACAAGAAGAGCAAAGTTGCCAAGTATCAGAGAGTGAGCGCTCATGCCTCTATAACACACTGCATCGGCTCGGAGCTGCCCTACAGACAGGCCAACTGCTTTACATCCACTGTCGGAAAGAGGCATTTATAGCCCTGTGTTTTGTGGTTCTACAGTTAATCTAGCAGAGCAGGGGTGGGGGAGGAGGGAAACCACACTGTGTATTTATGTAGTGTAGTAAAACTCCCTGGCTTTGCGAGTGTGTTGATTTACCATGAGAGTCTCATTGCTGGAGTGGGAATGCTGTTCTCCTGTAATCAGTCAGGCTGTCTGGGAGGAAGAGCTGCTGCAGAGGCCAGTGTGCGTAGATCCCAGCTACTCCATTCCAGAACAGGAGAGCCCTGCTTTCTTTGTGCTGGGGGCAGGCAAGGCATCGCTGTCTTTCCAGGAGCACACCCTGGTGTGTGCTGCAGCTTGATCCCGGATTCAGAGGCATAGGGGAAAGAATTGAGAGCAGAGGCTCGGAGACACTGGCTTTGTTAAGACAGAGCCCAATCTCATGCTGTGTGTTCCCCAAGCCAATAGTAACCAGCAGATTCTGCTGAAGAGCACTTGGCCATAGAGTTGTTAATGGGGTCTCATCCTCCCAGTCCGGTCAGACAGAGTCAAGGGCTACTCTCTTCCTCATTAAGATCTCTTCCCTTTCTCTCCCTCTGCACCCACCAGGTGTCCTGCATCTCCCCTGAAGGCAGGATGACAGAGCACGAGGACTTTGCCAGCCTGGCTGGGTACTGGAACGCCTCAGACAGCTCTCAGTTCAGCCCTGCCAGTGTCATCATCCCAGTGGTCTTCTCCCTCATCTTCCTCCTGGGCACGGTGGGCAACAGCTTGGTGCTGGCAGTGCTGCTGCGCAATGACCAGATGGGCCACAACACCACCAACCTCTTCATCCTCAACCTCAGCCTGGCCGACTTCTTCTTCATTATCTTCTGCGTCCCCTTCCAGGCCACCATCTACTCGCTGGAGGGCTGGGTCTTCGGCTCCTTCATGTGCAAGGCCGTCCACTTCTTCATTTACCTCACCATGTATGCCAGCAGCTTCACACTGGCTGCCGTCTCAGTGGACAGGTAAGCAAGGCCGAAACCTGCCATGGGGCTGCTGAGCCCTACCAGATGCCCTGAGCCTGGCCTCGGGAGCTGGGAGGCTCAGAGAATGGGGAAAAGGGGACTCATCACCCCCAGGTCAAACCCAGCTTGCACCAGTAATGACCTAACGCTGTTCCTATGTGGTCTGTGCCAAAAGGGTTGGAGGGACTTAGTACAGTTCCTGTTAGTTGTCCCCTTCACAACCCACGTTCTTACAGGCCAAAGAGAGAGAGCCACTGCACTCTGTACCCTAGAAGTGGCCCTGCCAGGTCAGCTGGGCAGGGAAGCTTGTGTTGCCACTGCCTGTGTTTTTCTAGAGAAAGGATGGTCTAGTGATTAGGACACTAGCCTGGAATGTGGAGGACTGGATTCAATTCCTTGCTCTGCCACAGACTGCATGTGTGACCTTGGGCAAATCACTTAGCCGCTCTATGCCTCAGTTTCCCCATCTGTGCAATGGGATTGTAGCAGTGCCCTCCTTCACAGGATAAATACATGAAAGCATGTGAGGTACTCAGCTAACCTGGTATTAGGGGCCAGATAAAGTGCCTAAGATAGACAGATTCTAGCTCTGTGGGTTTATAGAGGACTTGCCTTTCTACCGCAGTCAGACCATCACTGAAACACACTGACAGATTATCAGTTTAGAAGCCCCAAGATTTGTGCCAATAATACATTGCACACACAGTGCATTCAAACTGGGGGCCAAGCTCAGTTCCTGGTATAATCAGCAATGATTCAGTTGTCTCCAGTGCAGGCATGCCTGCTTGTAACAGGGCCAAATCTGGCCCTAGCTCTGTCTAATAAGGGACCCAGTGTCATATCACAAAAATATTAGGCCAGATCCTTAGCTGGAGTAAGGCAGCCAAGCTCCCCTGACATTAGCAGAGTGATGCTGATTTACACTAGCTAGGGATCTGGCTCATTCTGCCTTAAATACAATTCAGTGTGTGCGTTCAATGCAGAATTCTGAAAGCAAGTTTTGGTTCATGCTACGAATTAGGCCCTGATTCTGATTTCATGTGGACATTCAGCAACATAGCTCTATTGACTGCAGGTGAGCTATTCCTCATGTATACCTGTGTAGCAGATCAGAATCAGGTCAGTTGGTTTGCGAGAGGGCATCTGCCCAGTTTTGGCTGCACTGCCCCGACTTCACCCCTACGTGCAAAACAGTGGGGGAAGTACATGTTCTTCCCATGGATCATGCTTTGGCTTGGTTGGATCACCTCATTTTTCCTGTTGTTACATTCACTGCCGGTGGGGGTAAGGAAGGCAAACTACCCCATAACTAAGAAACCCACATTGATATCAGGGACTGAAGATAGAAAGGTGTCAAGAGTCCTGCAGCCAATACATCCATTGGTGCTGTATAAATACTTACAGATCGATCGAGCTAGTCCATGCCTCAATTTCCCTATCTGTAAAATGGAAATAATGATACTGAACTTCTTTGTAAAGCACTCTGAGATCTACTGATCTCTATCAAAGCTATATTCTATATAAAGGTAATTAATGACTATTCCTATCTTACCTTACATATCACCTCTCTTTCTGAATGAGCCCAAAGTACTTCCCAAGCTATATAGGAAGCACTATTACTAATCAATTGGAATTCTTTGAGGGGGTCAACCACCCTGTGGACAAGGGTGATTCAGTGGATATAGTGTACTTGGACTTTCAGAAAGCCATTGACAAGGACCAAAGGCTCTTAAACAATGTAGGCAGTCATGGGATAAGAGGGAAAGTCCTCTCATGGATCAGTAGCTGGTTAAAAGATAGGAAACAAAGGGTCAGTTTTCACAGTGGAGAGAGGTAAATAGTGGGGTCTCCCAAGGATCTGTATTTGGATCTAAGCTGTTCAACATATTCATAAACTCTCTGGAAAAATGGGTGAACAGTGAGGTGAACAAGTTTGCAGATGATACAAAATCACTCGAGATAATTAAGTCCAAAGCTGACTAGAAAAAGTTACAAAGGGATCTTACAAAACTGGATGACTGGGTAACTAAATGGCAGATGAAATTCAAAGCAATGCACATTGGAAAACATAATCCCAACTATACATACAAAATGATGGGGTCTAAATTAGCTATTACCACTCTAGAAAGAGATCTTGGAGTCACTGTGGATAGTTCTCTGAAAATATCCACTCAATGTGCAGTGACAGTCAAAAAAGCTACTGGAATGTTAGGAGGTTTAGGAAAGGGATAGAGAAGACAGAAAATATCATAATGCCACTGTATAAATCCATGGTACGCCCACACCTTGAATACTCTGTGCCATTCTGGTCGCCCCATCTCAAAAAAGATTTATTAGAATTGGAAAAAGTACAAAGAAGGGCAACAAAATGATTAGGGGTATGGAACAGTTTCCATCTGAGATGAGATTAAAAAGACTGGGATTCTTCATTTTAGAAAAGAGACAACCAAGGGGGGATATGTAGGAGAACCAGGGGTCACCCAGTGATATTAATAGTCAGGTTTACAACAAACAGAAGGAAGTACTTCTTCACACAACACACAATCAACCTATGGAACTTGTTGCCAGGGGAGGTTGTGAAGACCACAAGTATAATTGGGTTCAAAAAAGAATTTGGTAAATTCCTGGAGGATAAGTCCATCAATGACTGTTAGCCAAGAGGGTCAGGGACACAACCCCATGCTCTGGATGTCCCTAAGCCTCTGACTACTTAGGGGACTGGGTGATAGGGGATGGATCATTTGATGAACTTCCCTATTCAGTTCATTCCCGCAGAAGCTTCTGGCATTGGCCACTGTCAGAAGACAGGATACTGGGCTACATGGACCATTGGTCTGACCCAGTATGGCCGTTCTTATATTCACTTCACTCACCACTGAAATACCACCCCTTCTATAGGAATGTCCCCAGCAGTTATTGGTATTACTGTAGTGCCAGGAACCTAGCTAGGGACCAGGATCCCATTGTGCTAGGTGCTGTCTGGGGGTAAGAAGAGAAGAATAGCATCCCCAGCAGAGAGGACAAGGGGCATTAAGATAGCCCAGAACTGGACTAGGACCTCAGGGACACAGCCCCAGCACTCCTGAGAAAGAAGCTGAGAGAACGTTGATAATCAAACGTAGCCAGGTTCTTAGTTTTATATCTGATGGTGACTGATAAATCACTAGGACCACTTCCCATAGCACTTACTGTGAGCCATCTTTGGAGGTCTCCCACCCAAGTACTGGCTCAAAGCTGACCCCAGGTAGCTTCTGAGATCAGATTGAAGCCTAACATGAGGGGATATGGCTCATGGTACCTCACTGCAGATGGAAAGTAAGAGTTCAAGGAGTTGCAATGGGAGACAGCATCTTTTCAGCTAGCTCAGAACCAGGGACAGTCTCTTAAAACCCCTACAGCTCCCCAGCGTGTCCCCTGGCACTGCATTCTGCCCACCTGGTTTCAGGTTATTCTCTACCTCTCCTGCTACATAGTATTGCTGCTGAAGAATGTTGCTGTGTTCCACCCTAGAGGTGGCTGCACTTCTGTGCAGGATGAAGCCATCCTTGTACCTTGTCTGGGAAATGCTTTTGGAGCTTTCCAGATGGATGGTACAGCAGAGACAAGCTACGCTACTGCTTGGGGTGACCACTTGTGCCGGTGGAGTTATTGTCTTTGGCTGTCAGCTGTGCTCTGTTGCCAGGGATGAACACCTAAGGCACAGCACGTGGCAATGAGCATCAGTCCCTGTTTGACGAGGACAGGCTTAGACTGGAGCAGTGAAGGGCTTGTGCCTGCATTGACAGCTAATCCCCCTTCCCCACAGTCTCCTGTCCACAAGTCAGCTAGGATCCCAGCTGTCTCCCTTCCTAGCTGTCACCCACACCAGGGCCCTGCAGGGACTGTCATACTGAACATGTCTCAGCTCTCCTGGGGTGCTGCAGACAGATGTTCCCACTTGGCTGCTCTCCCTGCTGATGTGTGTGCAAGAGCCGAGAGCAGCGCTCCTCCTCCACACCGCTCTGCTCTCTCAGGCTCCCGGCGCTTGCGGGAGAGCCAGGAGCAGCACTTTGCATTGTGTGGTTTAACTTGGAGGTGCACTGGCGCAGCGCCAGGGGAGAACAGACAGGCAGCAAACTGCCGCTAGGACATTTATTGACCCCAGAAACTAGCCCAATGCTGACAGGAAGAGTCGTCATTTCTGGCACCTCCAGCTCCCCTCCTCTGGGCCAGTATAGGCAAGATCCCAGCGAGCAGATCTGCCTACCTCCGGGCCTGATCCAAACCTCATGGAAATCAATGGAACGACTCCCACTGACCTCCTAGAGCTGTTCATCTCATCCCTGGCTTGTCCAAGAACGCAAGGACCCAAAGGCCTCAAACCAAGGCTCAGGGCTGGGCCTGAGTTTGATCAGATCCCAGTCTCATTCTCAGCCAGGCAGAGGCACAATCTCTTCCTTTCAGCAGACCGTGTGTCAGCATGGGCTGCCACGTGAGGGGTTTGAGGCTGGGACCTGTGTTTGATCCTGCCCTCTCCTGCTCCAGCTGGGCATGGGAGAGCCAGGGAGGGAACATGCTTCATCCCTGGGGAGAGGGAGCATCGTGTGTGACTCCTGAGTGGCCTCCCCAGCCTCACCTCTCCGGCCAGTGCTCAGGGAACTAGGCCGAGCCCTCTTTGTCTGGAGGGAGGGGAAGGGACCTGGGTTAGAAAAATATGGCTGTCCAGGAAGAATCCCACTAGGAATCAAAACGCTGCCGTACACAGGGCCGTATTCTGAATGGGTTAAGAGGCTTTGGCAGGGCGAGGACCCTTCCTTAGTGATGTCGCACGCATTTGCTGAGGCTGGATGTAGGCAGAAGGGGAGAGAGGGAACCACTGCCACAGGATAGCAGGAATCCCACAGCGACTGCGTGTCCAAGGCAGAGTCCTCTGCACCCCTAACCACTGCCAGTTTGGTTTCATCTCCAGGTACCTGGCTATCCGCTACCCACTGCGCTCCCGGGAACTGCGGACCCCCTGCAACGCAGTTGCTGCCTTGGCTGTGATCTGGGGCCTCTCTGTGATCTTCGCTGGTCCGTACCTGAGCTACTACGACCTGATCGAGTGGGAGTCCAGCTATATCTGCATGCCCAGCTGGGAGGAGTGGAAGCGCAAGATCATAGACACCAGCACGTTTGCCTTTGGCTACGTGATCCCTGTGCTGATCGTCAGCCTCTCCTACACCAGGACCATCAAGTACCTGTGGACAGCTGTGGACCCCCTGGAAGATATGTCAGAGTCCAAGAAGGCCAAGCGGAAGGTGACCAAGATGATCATCATAGTGACCATCCTCTTCTGCCTGTGCTGGCTGCCCTACCACGTGGTGATCCTGCGCTACCTCTATGGGGACTTCCCCTTCAACCAGGCCACCTACGCCTTCCGGCTGCTCTCCCACTGCATGGCCTACGCCAACTCCTGCCTCAACCCCATCGTCTACGCCCTGGTCTCCAAGCACTTCCGCAAGGGCTTCAAGAAGGTCTTCGGCTGCCTCCTGAGGAAGAAGGCCCGCAACAAGGTCCATGTGGTGCACGCTGCCCACACAGTGCCTGGCTTTGAGGCAGGCTCCACTGAGGTATCCCAGATGAATGAGGAGAACAACAGGCAGCAGGACAGGCGCGAGCTGGATGCAGGATCCCTCATGGTCCAGTCAGGCTCCTCCAAACCCCTTCACCTCTCCTAGCAGCGAGGCTCCATCCTCTCGGGCAGCCATACTGTGTCACCAGTGGCAGGGAGAGGCCTCTCCTTCTCACTGGATGATGGAGAGGACATGAGAGACAACCCCAGAGAATCCCACTCCTACTCCTGGACTTAAATTTCTCCTGGCGTCTCCTGAACACTGCATCAGAGCCCCCCAGACAGCGTCCAAGAATGGGCCTGCCCGTGGGAGAGACCAGACCCCGGCTCACACTGGAGCCACAGCCCTGCTGGTCTAAAGCTCATTGGATCCCAACTTTGCGAATGGAGCAGAGACTGACAACACCAACCCATCTCCTTTAATTGCATCTGGTTTGGCTGTCAGTGCTCTCTGCTCCTTAATTCCTGCCTCACCCACTAACACCCACCACTGTCTTGCTCTAGTGTAGTCCCGTCTAGGCAGTCCTGCTTTTTGCCTCATTTATGTGGCTTCTCGGGGTGCAAACATCCCCTCCCATCTCTAGCTCGACACTAGCTCTGTCTGGAGGCAGATTCCCAACCCTCTATTCCATCTATCACCGGCGAGGAGACAGCACGGAAACGCAGCAGGCAAACTGCCTGGGCCTGCTCTAGCCATGCTTTCAAACATGGCCTGGGGGAACAGACAGGGCTGGCCCGTCCCTCAGCCTCTGCTTGGGGCACCGTTTGTACCACTCCATATGCCATGTGTATTTGCAACTGCCCCACTGACTTCGTTGTACCAGTCACATGCTTGTCCCTTTGCACCCACGACCTTGGCCATGTGCTCATCTTTTGACCCATGATACCTGCCCACCTACTCCCCCACCCGCCCTGTGCAGCCCAACCCCTACTCTCCACACACCATATGCGTGGTGTTCACCTGGCAATACCTGCCATGAGGTCACCACTTGACACTGGCCCAGGTCTAGGTGCTGGGAGCATCATAACACAGCCCTTGTGTGTGAGCTGCTCATTTTCCCTGCACTCACTGTGCGACCTTCATCAGTCCTTGTGTTCTGCATAGCAAATGGGACCATAGAGTGCAGACAGGCCAGAATCTATGCTGGTTTATTGACTATGCCATGGCCAAGACAGTCACCATAACCGGTGTGCCCTAAAGCATGTTGTATTCATGGCATGGGTGCACAGCTGCCTGTGCAAGCTGGGTTCTGGTGCTCAGCATTCCAGTGTAAGGGGCTCTCCTTCGCACATGGAGCACTGGGGTCTGCGTGAGGGAGATGGGGCTGTACATACTGTAGAAGTGTCTTTCTAACCCCTAGCAAATAAACATGGTTTCCTAAATTGGAAAGCGACAGGGTCTTTGTTGATATTCTTTGCGGGATGGGCCCCAGCTGCAAAATCCAAACCTGGGTTTGGCTCCAGAAGGTAAAAAGGAAAACAGGAGATGGCCTTTTGAGCACTGAATCAGCCTGGCCCCCTCCACCTCATTTCTCTCCACCCAGCCCCCAGAAGCGCTGGATTCCTGGGCAGGTAGCCTGGGGGGTAGGGAATAGATCGCACTGCTTTGTGAGAACCCTGTGCTTGGCCCATGCCATGTTGTGTGGATGAACCCCTCCCTGGCCCCCACAGTCCATGGCAAAGCGCTTTCTTCAGATCAAAGACTTTTCAGTCTCCTGCCAGCCTTCATCTGTGCAAAGCGCAGCATGCACCGGGCTAGCAGACACCCTTAGGGCCACTTCCTCACCTGATGTACATCAGAGCTCTGTCGAGTTACACCAGCTGAGGATCTGGCCCATTGGCTTTGCTATCTGCTCAGCCCTTCATCCTATGGCTACAGCTCACTTGCCTTCCTGACACAAGCACAGTTAGCTGACAACCTGGCTGGCAGCCAGGGAAAGCTGGCTCTAGATGCCGTGAAGGAGTCGATGGGATAGGCAGTTTCCCAGCATAGTGACCCGCACTAGGATAGAGGAGCCCAGGGTTGAGGTGTTCCCGCAGGACTCTGGCTGTTCAGGATCAGGAGAGTGAGCAATCACAAAGCTCAAGGGTTGTTGGAGCAGGAGGGGTTGTTGCCAGCTGCTTTCTTTCCCTGTTTCTTGGATGCCATAAATCACGCTCACCCCATACCTCAAAGAGCCAATTGGAGCAGCATCTTCTGTGAAGCATGGTGGGAACCGGTGCAGAGGCCTCTGGGGCACTCCTAAGGTGGAGTGATTGAGAGTGACTGAAAGTGGGGTCATGTTATAATCGAGGGAAAGACACCCAAAAGGGAGAAAGGTCAATGGCAGAGGTGGGACTAGAACCCAAGTCTCCCAACTCCCAATACTGGGCTAACCCAGCTGCCGTTCAAAGCCGTGAGGGGACCATTATCCTTCTGCAAATGGGTCATCTGCTGATTCAACTGCCATACACTCTCCCTCCCCCCACGCAGGACAGGGCCTCTCCTGTGCCACAGCCCTTCCACATGGTCACAGGTTGCAAAGGGAAGGCAGAGAAGAAAGGCCCAGATGAATTAGGCCAGCCGACAAGAGGGGCCATGTGCCACAGAAGACACATGGCTGGCAAGCGCGTGGTGAAAGAGAGCAGAGAGAAAGGCAGGGCGGGGGCAGTAATTACTCCAGCTGGCTGATACAGTCATGCAGGCCCCATAACAGTGGCACGCACTCCCCACTACCACTCAAAGAGAGTGCAGTAGTAATTGGGTCAGCAGTGGTGAGAGACGAAGGATCCCCGCTCGGCATCAGGCCAGAGCTGCTGGCAGTGTGCAGATGCCCCTCCCTCTTAATTCACCATCCAGTTAAAACAGCGAAGCACAGTGCAGTTCAGAAAGCAGCTGAGCCCCAGCGCAAAGCCCCGCTCACTCCTGCTGGTCCCAACAGGCTGTGGAACAGAGCAGCCAGTCGAGCACCATGCTGGGTCCTTCAGCTGAGCCCACCAACAACCAGTGGGGGCTGCTGACATTTCAACTGAGGATGTCACAGCACCACTGCCCTTCAACAGCCCGTGCCCCCCGCCCCCCGCCCTTCCAGACAGTCACATGCACGTAGGGTGACCAGATGTCCTGATTTTATAGGGACATTCCCAATTTTGGGGTCTTTTTCTTACATAGGCACCTATTAACCCCCACCTCCTGTCCCGATTTTTGACACTTGCTATGTGGTCAGCCTACATGCACGCCGCCGCCACTCCAAGACACACTGCACCACACACACACTGGATCCCCTTCACCCTGCCAACTGCATATGCACAACACTGCCCTGGCACTCACCTCCTTCACACGAGAGGTGCCTGGGCATGGGCCTGGGCCTAACAAAATATACACTGTGCCCCTATGCACACAGGCACATTCACACACCCGCCGATGGACACTGGAGACAGACACTATACAAACCCATTCACGCACTATACACACCCTGATGTATGTCCACAGGCAACCTGCCCCTCACCTCTGCAGGTAATGTGCAACACGCCCTGAAAAACTACCTAGGCAGAGAGTGGCACCTGCCAACACAGACACCTCTTGGAAATGCACACACACTTCCCACCCTACTCACACACACCACAGCGAAACCCAGCTCCTTAGCGACACAGGTACAGTACTTCCAGCTAGTCAACCATTCCCACCCCGGCATACAGGGAGACACGCACCACCGGTCTGCTCCTCAGACACATACCTGTGATGTCAGGCATGCAGGACAAACGGAGCCCACTGCAGACCTCAGCATCTCTCATTGTAACACTCCTGGGCCTCACAATGGTGCCTCCTTGCTTCAGCCACACTCCAAAAGATAACCCTCACCTGCACCATCTGATCAGCAGCTCTCTTTTGGTTGGCCTGTCTCCTTTGCCCTTCTCTTCAAAACACTCAGGAGTTTCACTCCAATCCCTCACAAGCACAGCGACTGATATTTAACCCCTCGTCACCTGCAAAATCTGCTCCTTTCATTTCCCCCGTTTGCTACCCCTGCAGATTTTGTCAAAGCCCCTTGGAGGATCAAAGAGAAGTGGGTGCTGATGAGCAATGCGAGCTGCTAGCATTTGGTCTGTATGAGATTCACCCCAGCACAAGGCCTGTGACCACAGGACTCCAGTGGTGTGGCTGGGCCCCTGCCCAGGGGACAATTTCTCCCTCCCAGGAGCACGGGAATAGGAAAGATTAATCTCCACTGAGCTGGGCTCTCAGAGACGGTGCTGAAAGCCCTCAGCACCCCCTTATTCTAAAGGTAGGGCTTTATGAGCACAGGCAGACACTCAACCTACCTCTGCTGGGGGGAGGTGCAGATGTTATGGCTTCTCTTGGCAGAAAGGCTAATTAAACAGCTGATAAATATTAATAACACCAGGTTCCCAGAGAGGGTACGGCTGGGTCCAAGGGATTTATTAGGAGTCAGCTGGTTTATGGATTGGAAAGAAGATATGAATGGCCTGGCTCCAGAACTGAGAGCTGCATGGTGACCTCTCCAGATTCCTTTTTGTTTTTGCAAATGCGCCCCCACCCCAAAGGCAGAAGTGTCTCCACAGCAAACTGCACAGTCAAGTAGCTTTAATTAACTGATCAGCGGCTTGTAGAGACAACCTAGAGCTGTTGGGTAAAAAGGCAGAGCAGTGCCTCAGGACGCACTTTATTACTGAGCTGCTCAGAAGCTCCCTAATTAAAGCTGAAACCCGCTCCAGGCCCTACAGAGTCAACTTCTCTCTAGCTTGGGTGGGCGGGGGGGGAGGGGAATGAAAACTCCCACCTTTGAGGATCTGGCTCGCTCCCATGCCATGGGACTACTGCTGGGCAGAGCTGGGAGGAAGTTACTCCAGAGGCAATTGATGAATCCTTCTGCCAGGTGGAATTGGCAGCAACAGCGGCCGGGTTCAATACCGAAGAATTCCTTTTGACAACACAACCCAGAACCGGCTCAAGTCTCAACCCAGTAAAACTAAACACCAACCCTGGGCACCACAAAGAGGCAACAACACTTCCCCTCTCAGAAGCACCAAGTCTGTGTAGGGAATAGAAAACTTTTAATAAAAGGGGAAAGGAGCCTGGCATTAATTTGGGAAAACACCACAAGCATGAATGGAAAACATGTGCCCATGAGCAAAACACCCACCTCAGAGTATTTTTTTTTTTAATTGTCTTTTTCATTTGTTCATGGCACAGCTCTCTGAAAAGAGATCCGCGGAGACAGAGGCAGCTAGTGTGGGATGCTGGAGGCACTGCCTGAGCCACTCCTGCTAGAGAGAATCTTCCTAGCAAATGGGGATTTGTGGAGTGGGTTCAGGGCCAGATTAAGACGTTTAGAGGCCCGTATCTATTGGGTTCCTGGGAAGTATGTGGGGCAGTGTCCTTTGCCTCAGTCTCTCACAAGGCGAGAGTCTGCTATAGACCAGGAGACCAGGGAGATGATGTGGATGAGACTCTCTTCTGGCAATTTACAGAAATTACTAGATCTCAGGCCCTAGTTCTCACGGGAGACTTTAATCACCCTGATATCTGCTGGGAGAGCAATACAGCAGTGCACAGACAATCCAGGAAGTTTTTGGAAAGTGTAGGGGACAATTTCCTGGTGCAAGTGCTGGACGAACCAACTAGGGGCAGAGCTCTTCTTCACCTGCTGCTCACAAACCGGGAAGAATTAGTTGGGGGAGCAAAAGTGGATGGGAACCTGGGAGCAGAACTGGCTCCAGGCCCCAGCACACCAAGCACGTGCTTGGGGCAGCATGCCGCGGGGGGCGCTCTGCTGGTTGCCGGGAGGGTGGCAGATGGCTCCAGTGGACCTCCCACAGGCGTGCCTGCGGAGGGACTGCATATGAGTCAACAGTGTGCCAAAAGCTAACAGATTTGGCCTGTATAAGTTGGGGCATTTGCCAGCAGATGAGGACATAATCATTCCCTCTATTCGAACTGGTGAGGCTCTCATTGGATGTAACTGTGTCCAGCTTTGGGCCCCCTCTACAAGAAGGATGTGGAGAAAATTTGAAACAGTCCAGTGGAGCCGCGAGCAACAAAAATGATTGGGGCGGCATGGAGCAACATCGACTTATGAGGAGAGGCTGAGGGAATGGGATGTTAGTCTGCAGAAAGAGGAATGAGGGGGGATTGATAAGCTGCTTTCACCACCTGACAGGGCGTCTCACAGAGGAGGATCTAGACCGGTTCTCCAGTGGTATGATGACAGAACAAGGAGTAATGGTTATAAGTTGCATCGTGGGAGAGGTTAGGTTGGATATCAGTGAAAA